>NC_083473.1:20005971-20238471 GCF_030014155.1 Tachysurus vachellii
GTGTTGATAGGTAGTAACTATGCAAACCAAGGAGGTTGCTAGGATGACGCTAGGTAGCTGTATTGTATTTTGGGTTGTTGCAAGGGCAATGGTACATGATATTACATGTTACTAGGTCGTTGCTAGGTAATTACTATGGAATTTCAGTTGCTATAGCATGCCAGTTGGTTGCCAGAATTTTGACATTGATTTCAGATGGTTCCTAAGATTTTGCTAGATGATTGATAATGTCCATTCCTTGTGGATGTTTTGGGTTTGCTAAGTAGTTCCTATGCATTCCCAGGCAAGGTGGTTGTTATGGAATCTCAGCTACAAATATACTGTACATTAACAGCTAACTGTCAGGTGTGACTACGGTGGTAGCAGAGAGAACAACACAGTTTTAATAGTAATCAGTATATGTGAACAGCATACAGAAACATCAAATCAGCTGATGGCAAGACCACAAACACTTTCAATGAATTTCCTATGAGAAAAAGAGAACTTTGGAGAACTTTAAGTCAAATCTTACCTAAAAACCCAAGCATACATTTCTCTATAAGATCTAAATCTCAAATTTCAATCCTTGAAAATGCTATAAAATTCCTTGTTGGTTGCTAGTTTGCTGTGGTTCTCTAGGTGTTTGACAGCATGTTGCTAAGTGATTGCTATGATATTCCAAGTCGGTTATGGTATCTTTTTTTCATGAGAGGTATTTTAAAAAATACATAAGATATAGAATTATTTTGCACTTTATTTAGTATATCAGACTTACAGGGGGACAAAAAACAGAAACACTGCTAGTATTTGGGGTCTGGTAGAAATGGTGTCACTCATGCAGGGTTGTGGGCTTTCTCAATTTTCCTGTTCAGTCTACACATTCTCATTGGGATTCAGCTCAGGACTTGTGATGGTTGGTCCAATACTTTCACTTTCAATACTTTCACTTCTTCAAACACTTTTGTTTTCCTAGGAACATTGACCTGCTAGAAAACCTATTTGTGACCAGGTTGATGTCTGAAGGTGATGTTTCAGTATTTCAGTAGAATCTGTTGAAACAAAATTCATACATTTCTGGGAGTTAATTTGTCTGTGCATGTCTGTCTAGTCTTGGTTTTTAAACCAAGTCACTAGAGATTGTTTATTAAATTCCCAGGAGATCAGCGGTTTATGAAATACTCAAACCAGCCCATCTGGCACAATCTTTTGGTGGGTTGCTGTTCTGGAGAGCTCAGGTGTGTGTCTACATCACACCAAGAAGAAAGGACATCAGCTATCACCTCAGAGAAGCAGTTGTTGCTTCTCATCAGTCTGTTACGGGTTATAAATCTCCAAACAATTAAAAAATGTACCATTCTGGGGGGGTGGCTTAGTGGTTAGCACGTTCGCCTCACACCTCCAGGGTTGGGGGTTCGATTCCCACCTCTGCCTTGTGTGTGTGGAGTTTGCATGTTCTCCCCGTGCCTCGGGGGTTTCCTCCGGGTACTCCGGTTTCCTCCCCCGGTCCAAAGACATGCATGGTAGGTTGATTGGCATCTCTGGAAAATTGTCCGTAGTGTGTGATTTCGTGAGTGAATGAGAGTGTGTGTGTGCCCTGTGATGGGTTGGCAGTCCGTCCAGGGTGTATCCTGCCTTGATGCCCGATGACGCCTGAGATCCCGTGTGACCTGAGGTAGTTCGGATAAGCAGTAGAAAATGAATGAATGAACCATTCTACAGGTAGGATTGTTGGATAGCTTTCAAGATAGTTGCTTTTAAGATCTTCCCAGGAATGTGCATCCAGTCCAAACTCCAGACCATTTAATGCTTAGAGATATAAAAAAAAAAAAGCTTCATCATGTGACCTAAATACCTATGAAGAGCATTAAATATTTATGTTCCTGAGCAAAATGATGGCTTTTATTGAAGTGTGGCTAGGAAAAGGGACAAAGAATAAGACATCAAGGCCTAGGTTTGTGAAATTGTGGAACAATATCCCTTAGACTGATAAGACCAAGGTGGAGATTTTTGGTCATCAATCAAAGTGGGATGTTTCTTAAAAAGCAAAGTGTATCACCACAAACGCATCATACCATCTGTGAAGCATTATGATGATTTACTTTGTAGCCACAGGACCTGGGATGCTTGTAGTAGTTATTAAGACAAAAATCTTCCCTTCACACCTGAATTTTCTTGAGACAAGTTTGAAGCCATCTATCCAGCTTCATAAACTTGGCTGAAATTGGTTTATGCAACAGGACGATGATCACAAGCACAGAAGCAAATGATGGAATTCCCAAGTCAAGCTCCAGACCTCGACCCCACTGAGATGCTCTGGCAGGATCCTAAAAGAGCTGCACATAAACTAATGTGCTCAAACATCAGTGAACTGAAGCGATGTTGTAAAGAAGAGTGGGTGAAAATGTCTCCATAACAAAGTGAGAAAACGTTTTCTTTAGGTTGGTTTTGCTAAAGGTGATTCTACATGTTACTGAATCTTACAGTACATTTATTTTCAGTTTTTGAATTGTTTGCTTTTTAAGGAAACAATGACTACATATTAAAATCTTGTTTTTCATTGTTGTCAATTTAGGTGATTCGGTTGGTTCTAGAAGTTTGTGAGAACAGAAAATTGTACTTTTGTTCTCCAGTATGTATATAAACCATTCATACATGCATACAGGAGAAGGAACGTACAATTATACACAATTAAGTCAAAAGGACATTATGTGTGTGGCTACATGAAGTACATTAAATAACAAAAACAAAAGAATCATTTTGAATAATTTTCTCTTTACTGTTATATAGAGATATTATGACCTCTTATATGGAAGGTGTTTGTTTTCCTGTACTATTACAGAATCACAATAATTAGAGTCTGGAAAAAGATATGAAGGGTTAAACGCAGTTGGTTACTTCCAAATATTCAGAATAGTTTTTTTTTTTTTTTTTACTTCACTTAGGAGAGCCGTTTTGTGTATGTTTGTATGCTGGGATTACACTGGCTCACCTGACCATAAATTTCATCTCAAGGTCATTTCAGTGTATTTAAAGATATTTGTTGGTTTAATCTCAGTTGGTAGAGTTTTTTGTTATCTGCCACATAATCAGGCCTCTTTGAGAAAGAACATCCAGCAGCTCTAAAGTAGTAAAGTAGTAAATCAGCAGCTCTGATATTCAGTTTTTAAGGAAACTTCTCTGATTTTGAAACTGTTCTTGGCATGCAGCCATTGTTATAATTTTGTGCACCATGTGTGCATTATGTAAATATATATATATATATAGAATATATATATATATTTATATATTTATTTATAGATGTGTGTGTGTGTGTGCATATATAAAGACAACCTGATGTCCCCAAACTGGAAATGGATTCAAACCAGACACTAGAGCATAATAACATCACTACAAACTGTTTATTTTAGCTTTAAAAAATCCAAAATCTGGAAAAATTGTTTACATTTTACTTATTGCATTATTAATCACAGAAGAAAAGGCATATATATATATTTCTGAAACACATTTAGCCACATTCTAGAAAGATTTGATTTTATTCTTTTATTTTAGATGTTCCAGCAGCTTTTTCAGAATAAATTATTTTCCATGATTTCATCAGTACATTTGCTGTGCATGTAATTCTCAGTTGTAGGGCTGATTTTTAACAGATTTAGGACAGGCTGTGGTAACTAGAGGGCACAAGTCATGGCAGAGAACAAGAACAGCTTTGGTCTAAACTAATAAGCATCAATACACAAATTACTGCACATACAAACATAGGACTTATTCCCTCTTATCATAATTACACAAAACAAACTTAATTCCTAAGCAATAGATATAATTCAACTAAATTTGGTTTGTGTGTCACACCCTTACAATAGGCAAACATTGAAAATTGTTCTGCATTTAAAAAAAACAAAATAAAAAACCTCAAGCGAGTGCATGGATAATAAAATGCTAGAAATATGAGCCTGTTTATAACACACCAGAATTACACAGGCTCAAGCAGCACCGCAACTGCAAACACTGTGCAGCACTTCAGTTCATAAAAAACTAATCATATGAACATGTCCTACAACACAATTAATGGTAGCACACACACACACACACACACACACACCAGAGAGGTCTTTGTATGATTGCAAAAACACACCGGCTAACGAGGAATCAGCAAGGAAAAGTGCTGCTTTCTAAACACATAATTTCACTTACACCAAATTCAATATCTATGTGCAATCTTGTGTTAGGGAAGTTATTGTAGTGCATGGAATGAAGCAATTAAGTGTTTTAGGTAATAAAACAATATATAAAAAACTCATCCATTTACACAAACAACTGGGCCATTCAAAACTTAGAAAACATTCTTCTGTGTATATCCATACTGTACACACAGAGACAATCTGTTAACAGCTAAACTGCTATTAATATGTACATTTTGTTATATGTAGCTCAGCGTTGTGCAAATTGCCTTTAATTTTAAGACATTCTTTTCAAAATATGACATTCAGTGTCAACTCAACTATTTAAGAGAAGAGAGAAGTCCACAAAGGACAGAATGTGCGCACACAAAAACACTCATGTAGGCAAACAGATTCTGCAGAATCCACAAAAAAAATATGGACAGTCCATCGTAAAAACAGAGAAGATGGACAAGAAAGAAGAGGGGAAGGGAGGAGAGAGTCAGGTTTAGCAGAGAGTATCTTCACTGGATGTTTCTGCTCAGATCTAGCCTATCTGGTGCTGCCCCCAGTGTTGACTTTGATGTTCTTTATTTGGTGCAGCAAGGAGTCTTTCTCCATCTGGGCTTCTGCAAGTGCCATCTTGGTTCTTGACAGTTCCAGTTTCAAACACTCGTTCTCCTCCATCAGCATCTGTACACACCGAGTTCACAATGTGTATTTAGACATTATTATTAGGTTAATCAAATTAATAAAGGTCAAGCTCTTAAAAACCATTCACTAATCTGCACCATTACTCCATGGCTTCTGTGTGTGATTAAGCTAATAGTGAGGAAGTCTACTGGTTGTGTTTAAGTCGAGCCATTGGCTGCAGTTTGATGGATCATATTAACATCTAGGTTCAATCAGGCTCACAAATCAAAGCTTATGACAATAACCAGATACAGCAGTATGGACACGGACCTTATGGCTAGATCTTGCTTTCTTGTTTTTAATAGTTCTATACTCTTACAGGATTTAACACTTATACCTTTTCACTGCTGGTTTGGAAGGGGTTTGTGGGTGACGGAGGTGTTGTCTGCGTGGCTTTCGGCTCCTTGTCTACAGCCCGACGTGCTTCAGGTGCAGAAATAATCCTGTTGTCAGGAACATGCTCCATCTTTTGTGGCTCTACCTGTGCAGCATGCTCAACTATACAGTAAGAGACAGGGGGCAGGCCGCTGGTCAATATGCGTTACATACAAAAAGAGGGACTTCTTTAAAAGGATAAAAAAAAAAGCAACATGCACATACATCAGGAAAAAAAGGAACGATACGTTCAGGAAAGAAGAAAAAAGAAGCAAAAGAAGTAGGTTGACAATCATAAACAGGATGAGGACAAAGACAGTGCAGGCTCAGTGGTTAATAAGACCCTTAATTCTCATCTGTTCAGCTCAATTTTAAGTCAGTTTGGAATGAAATTGTCTGTAAATGAAGAAATGTAACCTCCAATGTGGAAGGAGCCGTCATCTCTGCGCAGAACCAAAAGATTGTCGATATGTATGGACATGGGAGTGGATTCCGGATCTGAAGGGCTGTCTCGGGGACCATCATCCTACATCACAAAGGAATACACGATCCATCATTAGAGGTACGGTGTACAGTATCTCAAGCTGTTCTTGATAAAACCATATTCCACTTTTTGTCTTTACAGTACACATACCTTCAGGTTAATGTGTGTGTCTCGAATCGTGATCTCCATTGGGAGCATGTGAGAGGTGGAATTATCATCTAGGAAGATGGAGAGATTGTGCAGAGATGTCATGAGGAAGTCAGCTCTGAAGGCTTGCAGCTGGCACTGCAGGAAACCATTGTGCTCAGCCAGAGGAGAGTGAGCAGCTGCTTCCGGCCCACTCTCCAGCCGGAGTCGAACCTCTGGATCCTGCTGCTTACTTCGGGGCTCCTGGTCTGAGCCTGAGCCTGACACACACACAATTTAAACAGTCAACCGCCTGTCATTAACAATCAAGAGTGCAAGTCCTTCAAATCAAGTATCAGCAACCGCAATTGTGAATGTGTATAAGTGAATGTCAATCATCTAATGCCAATCAAATGCTCTCTTTATACAGGGATATCGGGATGGTGTTTGAATTCCCCCCCTTGTCTACAGAGTATTTCTGAAATACTCAACGTGGCCACTATCCACATTTGAAGTAAAAATGTTTAAATAACATTATACAAAACCATATTGCATGTTAATTAATTATGAGAAACTTACAAATTAGTAAAGCTGTAAACCAATGACAGTATCAGTCCTGTACAATACCAGGACTTGGGGGAAAAAAAAAAAATATTTGAATTCTAACTACATACAGTATATTATACATATTTAGATCATGTAACATTTCTTACAGCAACAACAAGGTTTAGTAAATCTTCAATATCTGTGAGATTCTTTGATGAAATGTCAAATACAAATGAACAGATGAAGTCAAATATTTTCTCTGTGCAGTTACCATCAGCACACTGTTCAATAAACTGCACACAATTCATTCGCTGGCAGCTTTCTTACGTGAAATGATATCTGCTAGCTTGTGGACAGGCATCTGGCATTGTGAGTCACAAAGTAAACAATAAGGTTACTGATATTCCCGCTATTAGCAAGAAAAACCTAGTTTCCTAAAATGGTCATAGTTTAACGCTACTTTAATGCATATTGTTAGCAGTGCTCTCTCAGCACAAAGATGAGCAGATGCAGTTGAGATCCCTAAAACAAGAAACACAGGTGGCAGCAGATCATGCCCTAATATTCCGCAAACTTCTGGTGGAATGAGTTGGCACAAAAGGTTTCGCCGAGATCAAGCTATACACTACAGAAATGCTTGCATTAGTGCATACAATCTTATTCATATTTGTAAAGGTGACAAATTAAAAACTTCTTTCATAACTATGTCTGGACACTATGAATATTACATCATGTCTTACAGCCTGGTCGATGCTAATTAATTGTTCCAAGCATTTGTGAAGTAGGCACTCGAAGAATTCCTGGATCAATCTGTGTTCATAGATAACACTCTGACCTTATGAGTCCAGCATGAGTTAATAGTTAAGTACTGAAACCTAGATAATTGTCTGATGAGAAATGAAAGCTCCACCAGCCTTCTATCACGTTTTAGGGTTCTATTCTAGATGAACACGAAACAGAGATGGAAGTTGAGGCTACGACATTCTGTTTACGACGACATACCAGTGGGAGCTATAAAGATTCCTGTGCTTTGCCAATCTCTGTCTGAGATTCATAAGAGGATTTAGCTTCCTCTTGCAAGAAAAAGTGAAGTCTCTCAAATGGAATGAAGCAGGAACTCAAGCTTGTACTTTTTGTAGCATGTAGATACATCTGAAAGTGGAATAGGAGCTTTCTCAGCATCATGGAAACCCTCCAAAGCTGCATCCCTGTGCATTCTACTTCAGAAAACTAACCCCAACTGGACACTACAAAGTGTGGAACAGAGAACTACTGCCCATAAAATTAGCATTGGAGGGGTGGAATGCTTATTCTTAAATACAGCAAGTCGAATCCTACGCCTGGTGGACACTGTCGCTCACCGTATTAGACTTCACACTTACCTACAGACCTGGAGATCTAACACCACCAAAGCCAACGGTCTACCTTGATTGCACAAGGTCTACAAAAAAGACCTGTAAACACCACCACACACTTCCTAAGTGATCAATAGATATAACAATTAGATATAAAGTCATGGACATCTTACAGTAAGTGCACAACAGGAGAAACACATATGCCATATTCCTCAAACAATGAGGGAGCACGGTAGGTTTAAACAACACTAAGCATCCTGGAATTCAGTGTACCATAAAACTACTGAAGAGGTTCTGGTGGATGTCTATGTCAAAGCCAGTTCTGTCTGCTCATGTCTCACAGGGATACTTTAAACCCTGTCCATTCTACAGTCCCATTTCAAAAGTCTTGCAGTTATGCACAGAATTTCACATTTCCCCCTGAAAACCTTTTTCCATAATACTTTTATTCATCAAATAAGCTGTAAACAGATTAATCCTCTGGTTATGAGCTCCAGTTTAATGACCACTTCTCAGTCAAGTAATCAACAAGAATGTACTAGTCACCACCCAGAGGACCGAATGCAGAAAAAACTCACTGCTTCTTACAGTATATGTCCTTGGTTAACAACCTCCTTAGATCCTAGCTTTCAACAACTGGATGAGAAGAAGTGAACATATCTGAGCAGCAGCGTATGATTGCTGCTGTCTCTTCCACAGCTGGGTCCAGGACAGAGACCTGAAGTACAATTGTCTCTGGCACATCTGTCAGAGATGATTCATTATCATGCCACCAGAGGGTCCCACCCCCCCATTTCTAGGACACATCTTCTATTGATCGATTCTCTTGTTTACACACTATACAATGCTTACACAAACTCATGTTTTCCATTGTGAAGCCTTGATGATATTCTCCATCACAAATGTTCTGAGCCATTTTTGTGTTCCTTGCTGTGATTTGACCCTTGCATGTGTCTAACAATTCTTTGGGTTTGCCTTGATGGATAATGCTACATTGTTGGATTGTTGTGAGCATTGTTTCTGATATGTGTGTTTTAAACGAAATAAAAACATAAAGGGTCTGAATGCTTTCCGTAATCATTATAAAAGTCTGCTCAGTCACTCAGTCAATCAAAGCTTCAGTTGCAATGAGTTTGTGTGAAAAGAAGCTTTGCAAGCACTCAAATTCAGCCTTGGGACAGATTCAAGTATTTATCAGTGTCAATTATCAAATCCAACACACACATACACACCATCATACCTTCACTACTCTGAGCAGTAATTAGTGGTGTGGAACAGACAAAACCTAAAGGGATGCACAGTAACATGTATGTATTTTCAATGAGGTGAACGATCAGGATTTGAACACATGCAGACACACACACTTAGAGACAGAAGACCTATTGATGTGGTCTTACCAAGACTGTGGTTGCTAAGATACTGGCGTAGACTAACGTTGCCGAGCTGATTGGTACGGACCTGCCCCACCTCCAGAGCTAGTGTAGTGTTATCACCTCTCACGTTCAGAGAGGAACACACCGAGTGAACCTTCAGGACCAGCACAGACACCTGCAGTGGTGTGTGTACACACATACATACACACAAGACTTTTAATATAATACATGATTGGGAAATAGTATTAGGTTATTGTAAAAGGTGCGAGAGAGAGAAAGAGGGATAGAGAGAGAGAGCGACAGACAGAGAGAGCAACAGAGAGAGAGAGAGAAAGGGGGTAGGGGTGCAGCAAAGAAAGAATGATAGAGCATACAAAGCACAAAATAGTACCAGATCTTTTGCCTGCTCGTCAGTGCTCTGAGATGTCGCACTGACTGTTTCAGGTGATTTTGCCTCTTCTCCATCCTGAACCATCACCTCAGTGGCCCGCTCAGCAGCACTCGGATCACCCAGATTGGCTTTATACCCAGAGATAGACATATCGTCTACAAACAAACACAATTCGACAGCATGTCATATGGACAGCAGGCACATAATTGGCAAATTATGATAAGATCACAACTTTAAAGGTTTTGAATACACCATAGCATGCACACACACACGTACAAAATGTGTGCTATTACATTGTCATTTTCCCCCTTTTTACAGTGAATGACACACTATAATATGATTCTGCCACCTAGTGTCCATCCGGCTGAATTCTCTTGCTTACAGAAAATCACTCACTTAAAAGTTAAATTTGACCAGCTAGGCTAGTAGGTGTTACAGTACATAATGGATTTTCATAAGAGCTCAGCAAACATCATAATTACCACTTAAAAATATACCAAGGTCTTTTTTTTCCACCAAAAAACAGATATAAAATGAGACACATCTGAAATGATCTGAACATACAGTACATGTGTTTTGAGTTCTCAGGTATTAAACACTTACTAGAGTTTTCCACAGTCATTAATGTGAAATATTGTCAAAATAACTGTTGTGGTTTCTGGCTAAAACGTGAAAATCTTGACCCAAAAATATTAAACAGGCCTACAATAAAGTATAAAATCTTACACATTACAACACTTCCTTTGTGGGAGCAGAGCTCTAAGTGGGTTACATTAAAATATGATTTAGTTTGTGTACAAAATCCATCATCTGGCTGAGTGTTCATGATTGCCACAGTTGGCAAAATATTGAGTGATACCTCTCTCCAGTGAATCATAGTCTTCTAGTAAAGAGCTGTCTATGGAGATGTTGTCCAGAGACTGCAGTGAAGGACTCTTCATGTTCTTATAGACCACTGAGAAAGTTGAATGTGATCGATCCCTCATCAGGCGCCCACTGTAACACACACAGCCAAAAACATTGAGTGATTACATGTCATTCCTAAATGCCCACACATACTGTGAAAGGTGAGCAAATTATTTATTTCACTACTAACTAGGGTTGGGAACTCTAGTTTTTTAACTGGGTTTTTTAACAGGAACCGGAACCTGTTAAATAGTTTCGGTTCCAAACACGGTTCCGATGCGATTACGGGCAAAGCGCTGTGAGTGGTCACTTTAAATAGCCATGTCTTACCTCATGAATATTCATTGTTTTACAGTCATGCAACCAAATGAACGCAGCTTACTACAGAAATCAGTCACTCGCGCTGCTGTGCTGAAGTACGCTTTGTGTTAAACATGTCTAATAAAAAGTCTAAAGTTTGGATTCATTTCCAAAGCTACAACAATGAAGCAAATCTCCCCCCTCTGAGAGGGTTTTCTCCACAGCTGGAGATACAATAAGCCAGGAAAGGTCTCGTCTTCTCCCAGAGAAAGCAGACATGTTAATGTTTCTTCAGAAAAATTGCTAAATGTTTTGCTAAGTTGTAATTCTGGATGTTAAATTTGATGTTGGATTTATTTAAATTTAAATTGATATGAATTGAAAAGCTCTGTTTAAAATATTTAAAGAGTGATTAATAAACACAAATGGAGTTGTTTAAGTATTGTGCATATTATTTTTCACATTTCTTTTATTATGGAATCGGAATCAGAACCGGGAATCGTAAGGCAGAACTGGAACCGGAACCGGAACATTTCTTTTGATACCCAAACCTACTACTAACTGACTTTTACTAATCAAAGAGCACAGCACATTGCGAATACCTGCAAATAGAGAAGTTGAGGTAATTTCACGAATGAGAAAACATCTGTTTTTATTATTTAAGTTGTATTATTTAACTAGAGTCTGTTGCCTGAAAAGCACAGATAAAAAGTCTAAAAGAAAATGGAACACCTCTTGTCCTTATCCCTGCCTCCATATATTATTTAGAACATTCCTCACAACAGTGCTGAATTCTGGGAGAATCTCCTATTGGTTATTGATACCATACAGCTAGTTGAAGCTTTTGCCATTAAGTCAAGTAACTAGCCAACTTGGACCAGGTTCATCAGGAGGCCATCATCAACCCCCTTGTGGACCTTGCCATCATTAATGAAACATGTTCCTTCAGATGAGAAACATAAGGCACCATTATTTAACTGGATGCTTAGAATGTGAAAATGACATTACCTGGACATAGACTGAGGTAGTTTGGCTCCATGGCTCTTGTCATTCCAGTCCTTAGCGAATGGCTCTGCCATGGCGTCCAACGCCAAAGATTTGAATTCCTTGCCCTCCTGAAAACCATCTGCACTGTTTTTTTTCTCCTCTGGACCTGACCATGCAATTTTCTCCTCAATGGAACCTTTCTTCTCAGTTCGGGAGGATGCTGAAAAGGGCAGGAGAGGTGGAGCACTCTGGCCCTGTATTTCTGTGTCTACACACAGCAGCTGTTCCATAGGACAGGCGAGTTGGGATGTACCGGTTGTGCTGTCTCCTGCCTCACTGGCAACCTCCAGCGTGGCTCTGCTTCCAGATGGCGAGAGATCAGAGCCCAGAGGGCTGTTGTCTACGTCTGCTGTTGGCACGGGCTTCAGCAGCAACGCAACTTCAGCACTGCTCACCAGGAGGCCCACACACGCATCAAACGTCCGTCCAGTACCTTTCTGTGCCAAGCCATGCTGTTGCAGGTCCTGCTGCAGGGTGCGCTGCAGAGATTTCAGTTTTTGCTGCAGTTTCAACAGGAACACATACTGGCTATGGCTAGCTTGCACACTCAGCAGCTTCTTTACATGTACCAAAACTTGCACGTCTGCGTCTACAGAGGATGAAGAACAGGAAGATGCAACGGAAGTTGAATCAGCAGCTTTTAATCCATCGAGAGAGAGAGGTTTGTGCAGGCCATTGGTTGGTTGGTTTGCCATAGCCTCGGTGCTATAATACTCTTTCAACAGCTTTTTCCTCTGTAGCCGACCACTGACATCAGTTAGCATGGTCCCTGTGCCTGCAGCAGCTTTTGTTCTCTGCTGGTGCTGAACGTAGCGGGCAGGCTGGCACAGCCACAGGGTGAGAGGAAACGAATCAACACATGGTGAGGGCCTGTGGCTTCGGGGACCCTCGTAGTCAACCCAGAATTGGGTGAAACGTAGAGCCCACAGATCAGTGGCAGCTGGTGCCCTGAGAGCATCAGTGCTGAGGGCAGGAGGTGCCAGGCCATGGTAAACATCATGCAGGCAAGTGTCCCTTTCATGTGCATGCCGTTGGAAGACTGGGTGAAGCACAGGAAATGAAGATGATGTGGAGGAGGTGAAGAAGGCCTGCTCTCGAAAAGCCTGCAGTAGAGCCTCAAGGTCAGAGCGGGAGCAGCCAGGCGAGTGGCGTGTGTTCGTGGCCACCATTTCAGATGTCTGCACTGAAATGGAGCGGGGATGGTCTGGCTGAAACTGATTCTGGTCACCAGGAATCACCAACTGTGCACATATACACAGACACAGGCAGATCATTACAAGTAATTTTTGATGTGTTGTGACAAAAGGTTTTCAATCATGCAGTTCTCATTTGAAACATCTAGCAGTAGAAATTTAAGACTACTGGACTCATTAATCACTCATTTATCACAAAAGGTTTCTAACAGAAGAACTAATGAAGATATTTTGCCATTTCTCCAATGGCCTTCAAGATCATAACAGAAGTGACTTGAGTGGTATTAGGACTAGTAGGCTAGTGGTATTAGTTAAGAGAAGGCTATTTAATGCACACTATTGTAACCTATCTAGGAGTCAGAATGTGGGTTTTTGAAAAGCAGATTTTTTTCCACCTTTAGCATGAGACCATCTACTTTGATGTCAATGTGCTCATCAGGTTTTTGGGAGTCATTTAGCTTATAGAGCTCCATGAACTGGACAAGGCTGTGGCGCAAATCCAGAGCAAACAGGTTGAGCCACACCAGGCTTTGTACATCCACAACTAGTTGCAGGGCATTCAGCTGCACATATAGGTTAGGGCAGGGAACTGCAAAACACACACACACTTTCAAATTAGATGTTGCCTATTCCAAGAGTCAAATATATTGCAGATAACGACTGGACAAAACAAGGGTAAAAGCATATGGCTAATGAACCTACAGATTTTTCTGCAATCACACACTGGTCCTCTTATTTATTATTAATAAATAAAAGTTCTGCTTCATTTCAGGTGAGCAAATCAAGATTCAGATTTTCCTGCGACCAGGCCTCATCTTTTGGCTGTTGTAGGCAGAATGACTTCTGTTTAATCACTGCGTCACAGTATAACTTATTGACTTAACCACAAACTTAACCTATGCTAAATATAAATAATTGCACCTCTTGCTAACAGTGTAAAACCAGAAATTGTATTCTTTCTCGTGAATACAAAAGCTTTCGGGTCGGTTTCCTTTAAAGATATGCTTGCATTCAACATCAGAATGTAAACTAACCTATTTACAAATTGTGTTCCAAATTGTGTAGTCTTAGACCTTTAGTTCATCTGAAGTATCATTATCATGCTAGAGTAGTCCTTACTTCACTAAGGGTAGAGTAGTTTTAATGAGGCATACCTAATAGCAAATTTAACATAGTATAAATCAATAGCAGGGGTATTATCCCCAGGTCTAATCCCAACAAACAGCTAGCAGGTGGAATGTTGTCTTACTGGGGTAGTCCTTTCCATCGGGGAAGTAATACTCTGTGAATTCCAGATAGATAGCAGGCATCTCCTGTGGTAGGTACAGGGTCTTTTTATTACAGGATATCATAGCCTTAGGAGTGGTGCGCCGCTGGTCTGCTGTTGACACCTGAAACAGATCAACAGCAACAGGATGTAGAAAGTGTGTTTAGTGGATTGGGCATTGGACGATAACTAGGTATAAGCTATTCTGCAATATTCACACTTCTTTTTGCTTTCTGACAGGAATACATGTCAAGATAGACAAGAGCAGAGGTTTTACGCTATTAAGATAAATAAGACACACAGAAATTTATCAAGTCGTGTTTTTTTTTCTTTAGTATTTGTTGTGTCCCTTCATTTGAGCCGACACAGACACCACAAGTTTGTGTAAAACCTAATGATCCGTGTTAGAAAAAATAATGTGTCGGCTGAACACATGCTTCAATGGAAGAGATAAGATTCAGAAAATCTGAGCTTTTGCATATGGTCGATGTCACAATTTGCATACATGTAAACAGTGTCCTAGAAATTGTGCAAAATCTTTCTCTCCATTGAACCTCCATTTTGTCTGTGTGCCTACACTCACCTGGAAAATACTGAAGTCGGCCATGCGCAGTACGATGGAGCTAGACATGAGCTGGGACCTGGGGCTGGGATGTTGAGAGAAGGAAGTACTAATGCTGGTAGAAATTTTGCCTGCAAGAAGAAAACACAAAGATATTTGATGTCTCACACACACAGCCATGTGCACATCTCTGTGTGTGACTGTGGCACCCCAAACGCACACCAGAGAGGTACCTGGCTCCGAGCACCAGCAGCAGTGTGGGAATGGATCCCAAGCTTCAGCACCAGAGTCCAGCTGCCTAACTACTACGCCAGCACTCGGCTCCTCTATGGGGACACACAACCCGTTACTACTGGCCACTCTCTTCCATCCAAACAAATTTACAAAATTTGAGAAAATTTCTAAAGAAAAGATGTGTTAACTTTCTTTATGGGTAGACCAAAGATTTCAGCTTATAGTAGCAAACTATAATAATGTTTTATATGACAGCTTTATTACAGCTGGTGTACAGTCATGTGCAGGTTATAACAGTGTGCAGCCTTGGACTAAGGAATAGGAAGAAATCTGTGCATGCAAATAACTATACAGTCTGACAGTTGCCAAGAGGAAGGACATGCGGATGTGCTCTCTTCTGCACTGAGGCAGAGCGTTACTTTCAGCATGGAGTGGGTGAATGGGTTCAGTCTTAACCACTATCTTCTAGTCTGAGCCCCAGCACTGAGCCCACCTTCTACTAGACTGTGTTGTCATTTAAGTTTTCTGAGTGGTTAAAATTGTACAAATAATTGAAAATTCTTACTCACTTTACATTTTAAACACTTCTGAAATAATAATTGTTCTTACACATCCTAATCATTCTACATTCAAACAACTTTTAAGGACTTCCAGAACCTGTGTGAACTCTGCTTAACAGGACAATTAATGTATATAGCATTTTATATGGTGAAAAAATACAAACCACTTCAAAGCGTTTGACCCAAATTATTGCACAGAAAACAATGATTTTCCATACAGCCCTAGAATGGACGTGAAATGAAGAAGGACTGCTCAGCGTGTATTATAGACATGTGTCCATGTCATAATCCTATTGCTATCTGCAAGTTCCTGGCTACCTTGCAAGGCACCATCATGAGGTAAGTCTTGCCCAGGAAATAAAAGCTTAGCCAACATGCAACACGGTGAGGAAACCTGTCGAAATAGTAGACTGAGCGTTTACTCTCTGGCTTCCTGCTTTGGATGTCTCAACCAGATGAACTGCTATTGGCAGTCCTTGGTAACCCCTGTGGCTAGTAATTTAGAGAAAAGTCCTGTTTTTTTTGGCTCCTAATATTAAGATTCATCCCAGGACTCGGTCACTAAATAATCAAAATAAACAACCTCTCAGCACACACACACACACACACACACACACACACACACACAATTAATGCTTTTAATTTGGAAATGTGTCCGCAGCAAAAATGCCATTAACACAAAGCTTTCTAAGCTTTCTCAGCTCATCTCAGAGATTTATCTCGACACTGTTGTCTCTGGTTTGCTCATTAAAGATCAAAATATAGATCTTTGTTTTTACTGACGGCAGGTCTATTATTAAACATGCTTTATAAATAAAATTACATTTAGCTGAATAAACCACAGGGAACACTATTAAACAATCGCAAATATATAAATAATTATATATTCTAATTAGTGGATTATCACCAGCTTCTCAAAAACGCGAAGAGAAACAACTTATTGTTTTGGTTCTAACAGCCTTTTGTGATTGTATTGTTTTGTGTCTGATCACCGTGGGCTCATCACTAGGGTGGAAATGGACTGTTGGGCCATTAGAGGGCGCTGTGTCCTAAAGTGACACTTGATGCAGAAAATGATACATCAACAACCACTTACATGAGTACTATATAAGTTTTGTGGGCATCTAATAAACGTGTCTTTGAGACTCATTTATCAACATTGTGAATTGTTTGTAGACTGTGTATACGCACGTTTCTACACAATGTACTTATTACTGTGTGTTGTTGCATATACTTGTGATCACGAAGGACAAAGTCACAAGTAAACTGAACACAAATAAAAAACTGGCAAACTGATAAGTTGCTCAAAGTTCACTTATTGTCAGTCGTGTCAACATAAGAGTAATGCTGACCATGATGCACAGTGTAAACAGGTGACATTAAATGTAAAACAAAATCATACAAAATATGCATCTAAAGATTTACTATAATGATGCCATTCTTGATGGTTTGGCTGAGGTTTAGCTTTCTTTGGAAAGAATGCAGGAAAGTCTTTATTAAGAGTTATCATGAGGTGTATGAGTTGATTTCTGATAGTAAAATCATCCATTATTTGGACCAACAGTAAGGATTTGGACCAACAGTAAGGACATGTATGAGGACATGTATGATCAGAGCATTTTAAGAGCATTTTTAATACAGCTGTGTGTACAAACAGTTGATAAAATTCAATTTCCTTCTGTTTAATTGTGGTTCTTACTCACAAAATGTGAACGTCTTTGGTGATAAATGAGACCTGTTGGAGTTGTACTGTACAGTTACATATCTAAAGCTTAAGGACCTCCATGGATTTAGCATAGCAGTGACCAGCAGCTACACCTAGATTAGCAGTTGGCTACATTTTTACTGACAGTCAATCTGAGGGACAGAAAGCTCACCATGCTGAGGGGAGCACTGGGATTGTCCGCTGACGGCATTTTTGAGCATTTCCATGTTAGACCTATATTCTTCTAGCAGAGCACGAGCCCAGGATTCACGGGCCTTTGTGGCATCGCTGTAGTGCATCCAGTGCTGACAGGTCTCACCTACACACACACACACACACACACACACACACACACACACACACACACACACACACACACACACACACACACACACACACACACACACACACACACACACACACACACACAGAGAGAGAGAGTAATAATTTTATAATGATTTAATCACAGAATTTTTAATTTAATTTTAACTAAGTTTATGCAAGATTATTTTTAAACATAGATATTTTCAATTCTGCTTTTAATCAAAAACATGGTGGATTTTTACATTGAAATGTGTGTTTAATGATGTCATATTTATGACTTTCTTTGTTGCTTTGCTCAACATAAAGCAGGACAGAACCGAAAAATAAACAACAAAATAAAACCCTAAATAACTGAATTAAAATCAATTTCTATTTATCGTCACCTTTAAAATGATTTGTGAAGTCTTCTCACTCATGAACACCACTGGATATTGTGGATATAAGATTATATGAAGGGACAATAATAACAGCTGATTCAGGTGTTTATACCTGCTCTGTGGAACGGATAATAGTCCATGGTGATGGAACTGAAAGACAGCTGCATGGCCCCACATTGGATCCGCTTATCAATCCCTGGGATGTTGAGAGGGAGAGAGTGAGAGAGAGAGAGAGAGAGAGAGAGAGAGAGAGAGAGAGAGAGAGAGAGAGAGAGAGAGAGAGAGAAATTGGGGGTGGATGTGACCTGCCAGATATTTGTAGGACAATAGTATTTGATGCATTTCTTTCATTCTGCTGGTGTATGGTACCTCTGTCCTTGGCGTGGATGTCGTCACAGATGTGTAAGTCGAGATGTGTAATCTGCAGGTGGTGGGACGTTTCGCACACATTGAAGGCATTAAAGAGGTGAGCCATAGAGGCACTTGGGTCAGTTGCAGCTGAGGCCTGCTGTGTGTGTACCTGCTGTGCAGAGGCAGGTGCCATTGTTGCCTAACACACAATAACACAAATGTGCACGTGCACACACACACATACACACACACACACACACACCTTAGTAACTTTGGAAGTGAGAGAGAAACAGTGATTCAAGGAGAGAATCAATAAAAAAAAGCTATAATTGCATTTTCTCCTAGGCTGTAGAAAAGATTGTGTTCAGTCACCATGCACAAACACTCACCTAAGTCCACATACACAGACATAGATACACAGACACATGGGAGCAGACACACAGGGGAATGTACTCACATTCATTTACATTTACAGCATTTAGCAGATGCCCTTATCCAGAGCGACTTACATTATCTCATTTTTTATACAGCTGAGCAATTAAGGGGTTAAGGGCCTTGCTCAGGGGTCCAACAGTGGCAGCTTGGTGGACCTGGGTTCGAACTCACAAACCTTCCGATTGGTAGCCCAACATCTTAACCACTAAGCTAACCACATACCCATTCACAGACACAGTCACACACCCAGAAACACACAGAGAAAGAAACACAAACACACACAGAGACAGACACTCAACACACAGAGACAGACACTCAACACACAGAGACAGACACTCAACACACAGAGACAGACACTCAACACACAGAGACAGACACTCAACACACAGAGACAGACACTCAACACACAGAGACAGACACCCAACACACAGAGACAGACACCCAACACACAGAGACAGACACCCAACACACAGAGACAGACACCCAACACACAGAGACAGACACCCAACACACAGAGACAGACACCCAACACACAGAGACAGACACTCAACACACAGAGACAGACACTCAACACACAGAGACAGACACTCAACACACAGAGACAGAAACTCAACACACAGAGACAGAAAATCAACACACAGAGACAGAAAATCAACACACAGACGGTGCAAACCGCTCTATAAATGATGCCATTGCCACAGCCCTTCATTTAGCCCTCACCCACCTGGACAACAAAGACACTTATATACGAATGCTGTTCATAGACTTTAGTTCAGCATTCAACACAATCATCCCTCAGCACCTAATTTCTACAGAGGGACCATTGAGAGCATTCTGAGCAGCTGCATCACTGTCTGGTTTGGGAACTACACCATCTCAGATCGTAAGACCCTGCAGCGGATAGTGAGGGCAGTTACTTTCTTTTGTGTAATGTCTTGTGTCATTTGTTTGCATTGACTTTTGTCTTGCACTGTTTACACCAAGTTGCACAGCTGCACTTTATGTGGATAGGATTAACTTAAGTCCTTAGCTCTGTGATGTTCTATGGAGCTATGCCTTTGTTCTACATACAACCATGGTCCTGGAGAAACACTGTCTATGTACTGTGTCAGCTATCTATGGCTGAAATGACAATAAAAGCTTCTTGACTTGATTTGACACAGACAGAAACACACACACACACAGACAGACAGAAACACACACACACACAGACAGAAACACACACACACACAGACAGAAACACACACACACACAGACAAACACACACACACACACACACAGACAAACACACACACACACACACACAGACAGAAACACACACACAGACAGAAACACACACACACAGACAGAAACACACACACACACAGACAGAAACACACACACACACAGACAGAAACACACACACACACAGACAGAAACACACACACACACAGACAGAAACACACACACACACAGACAAACACACACACACACACACACAGACAAACACACACACACACAGACAGAAACACACACACAGACAGACAGAAACACACACACACACAGACAAACACAGACAAACACACACACAGACAAACACACACACACACACACACACACAGACAAACACACACACACACACACACACAGACAGAAACACACACACAGACAGAAACACACACACACACAGACAGAAACACACACACACACAGACAGAAACACACACACACAGACAGAAACACACACACACAGACAGAAACACACACACACACAGACAGAAACACACACACACACAGACAGAAACACACACACACACAGAGACAGAAACACACACACACACAGACAGAAACACACACACACACACAGACAGAAACACACACACACACACAGACAGAAACACACACACACACAGACAGAAACACACACACAGACAGACAGAAACACACACACACACAGACAAACACACACACACACACACACAGACAAACACACACACACACACACAGACAAACACACACACACACACACACAGACAAACACACACACACACACACACAGACAGAAACACACACACAGACAGAAACACACACACACACAGACAGAAACACACACACAGACAGAAACACACACACACAGACAGAAACACACACACACACAGACAGAAACACACACACACACACAGACAGAAACACACACACACACAGACAGAAACACACACACACACAGAGACAGAAACACACACACACACAGAGACAGAAACACACACACACACACAGACAGAAACACACACACACACACAGACAGAAACACACACACACACAGACAGAAACACACACACACACAGACAGAAACACACACACACACAGACAGAAACACACACACACAGACAGAAACACACACACACAGACAGAAACACACACACACAGATACATACACACACACACACAGATACATACACACAGAAACACACACACACAGACAGAAACACAGTGACAAACAGAGACACACCCACCTGAGAAGAGTCGGATGCCATGCTCTTCCTCTGCAGCGCAGACTTTTCCATGGCCTCACTCAGAGACTTGGCGTACTGCACCATGGCTTTGAGCTGCGAGTCTGTCAGCACCCACAGCAGGTCGTCCAGGATCAGGATCAGTTTAGACGCCACAACATGGCAGTCCTTCATCTAACATAAAACATCAGAAAACACACAGGCAATGTGTTAGATAGAAAACTCACGATTTTAAAATCATCACTTAGTTTTTCCACAGCAGTGTGAGACACACCCACCTGAGAAGAGTCGGATCTCAGGAGCTCATCTCCTGAACAAATGTCCACTTTATTAGGGATAGCTTTACAATAGGTAGGTATTGAATCAGCCAATCATGTGGCAGCAGCACAATATATAATTAAAAAATCATGCAAAAACAGATGAAACAAACATAAGAATGGGGAAAGTGTGTGATCACGGAGACACCTCCGGAGACACGGAGGTATTGGTGTCCGATGGGCTGGTTTGAGTATTTCAGAAACTGATAAACTCCTGTAATTTTTACACAAAATAGTTTCTAGAGTTTATTCAAACCAGACCAGCACATTTGTGCTGCGGCCACACGATTGGCTGATAAGTGCATGTGTGCCGGCGTTCCTAATAAAGTGAATGGTGAGTGTAGAACAGGAGACAGAAATCTTACCCTCCTCTTTAGTGTGACTCTGATTTTAGACTGATTGGTGATAAGACGGATGGGGGCACTGAGCACCTCGTGTTCAGAGCTCTGGATGGCGTCAGCCTCAATCCGGATCATCTGCCAGCTAACCTCCTTGAAGGTCAGAATCTACAGCAGAACACACACACACCGAATCTGAGTACACACCCACACACACTACCCTCCATTTATATGTAAGTTATACATGCGTGTACCTCTCCACGAGCAGGGTCCTGAATGCGTGTGTAGCGCAGGTCGCTGGTCACCCAGCTGGTGTTAACGCTGTAGACCTGCAGCTGAGAAAGCTCGAATGATGCATTGAAGGCCTTGGCACTGATCCGGATAACGATTGAATTCACAGACAGAGAAATCCCCTCTACGACCTTCTCAGCAAAACCATACTCGCTAAAACAGAGTAAAGGTGCACGTTCACAAACAAAAAGCCAAACACGATGAACATCCTTCAGGTTATCATGAAATCAAGCAATACTGACCTTTGACCTGAGGCTACTGCTATGGGAGAGGGTCCATTGGGTGGACGTGGCTCATCACAGGTGCTCATTTCCATCACAACTTTGTCCAGTGACTGAAATACAATTGAACAATGTAATCAGTTAGAGACAAAATACCTTGAGCTTAGGGTACACACTGGGTAGAAAGGTGAGATACTAGTCTGCCTGCATGTGTGTCTTTATATAAACTGTGCTATAAACTTTTATAACTATATAAAAAAAAAAAAAAAAAAAAAAAGACACCAGGTATAGTAGGTGAAGTGAGTGAGAACACTTACCAGGGTTATAGGATGTGTTTTCAGCTTTGTCCATGGGATCTGATTTAACACACACACACACACACACACACAACCATTTGAACATCACAAACTAAGTGAACTTAAAACACATCACACATTGAGACACATGTTTTTCCTTGTAGGTGAAATCCCAGCTCTGATCTACACATCTGGAGTTCAACATCAGCACATGGTGATAAAGAGAATGTTTCTGCTCCTTTTTTAATACTTTGTTTAGGATTAGGATTAAGAAGATAAGAGTGGAATCTACACACCTCTGTGTGTTTGGGGATGCAACCATAACAAACTGGCCCAGCAGATATACTGTAAGTCGGGTGGGAGGCAATTTAGGGCTTAACACCACAACCACATTACCAAACAGGCCAAACCCTGTAACTGTGTGTCTGTGTTTGTGTGTGTGTGTGTGTGTGTCAGTGTTTGCTTACTCCTCTTATTATGGTGCTCTCAGACTTCTTGAGAATTGTCTTGATATTTCTGAGTGATGTCACAGCTGATTGCTGGATTTCTTAAGCAATGCTAATACAGACAAGTAACAGTACTACTGACCACCTTGAGGACTTCTATTATTATTAGAAACAGATCCATTATCAGAATTATTATATAAAGGAAACAGAAATTCTGCTTTAACTGTATACCACACAGAGATGGTATAATCCAGGGCTGAAACTGGGCTGACACTGGGAGTGAAGCCCAGCTGCTTCTTACCCGAATCGCTGCCTTGTTGCAGAAGACCTTGTTGATGGCCAGCCACGTGGGCAGATCCAGCATGTTCTGCAGCACCTCCTCATCCAGCTCCAGGTTGGTCAGCTGACCCTCCCCTTTCAACGTGCTCAGGTTAATCTTATCTGGGGACAGGTTCTTAGCAAACCTAGAGTGAGCGAGCAAGGTAGAGAGAGAGAGAGAGAGAGAGAGAGAGAGAGAGAGATGAATGAGCAGATGAAATGTTCACAATATTCTCAGAGTACTACTACTGTAATAATAATAATAATAATAATAATAATAATAATAAAAAAGTGATAATCATGGTTTTTATACTTCTGTATGAGAGTGTGCAAAAAAATGTAATTATGAATTATTTATAAGCTGTAAGAAAAGAGATGAGTTAAATCCATGTGTCTCATGTCTATGAGTCATAGCTACGTAGCTAAGTAGAGCTTGCAGCTTAAGAGCTACCACAACATATTATTAGAGACACAAAATAATGTGTCACACAGCACCATTTTGTTTGAAGTAATCACAGGCATGGAAACTGATCCATGCTCATCACAAAGAAGTTGACTGCCACTTAAGATGCAACTGCTTTTTTCACAAGTAGAAGAAAAGAAGTAGTGATGCAAAGTCTGCAGCTTTGTCTGGAATTAAAGGTAGAGAAATTGGAAATTGATTGTATGAACACATTTGGCTTCACGCTGAATTTTCTTCAGCCCTTCAGAGTGTAAATTCTACAGACGTTGCTTTGCTTAGTGCAGCGGATGAGATAAGCATCCTGTTCAAGTTTTGCTTCCGTTTTTTTTTTTTTAAAAACCAAGCACAAGTGTGTAAACAAGGAAGGAACACCACAGCAAACCACACCACACCACATATTTTCAACCACTGCGCCATGAGAAATCGTCAGGTGTGGCATAGAAAATGATCCGTTTACTGTAACTAATTTGCCATTGTTGAGCACCTGTGCCTGTATGGATGTAGTGATCGGCAGAGTAACAGAAATAAAACACCTCCATGTCAGTAGGTAGCGCAATGACAACCTTGTTAATTCATGACAATAGAGTTAATGATGTACGCGAGAGGTAGCGGTGACAGCAATGGTAAAATATTAGAAAAGGAAAAGTGCAAATTTAAAACTAAGCCTTGGACAAAATTCTGACTCAGATGAAGGCTATAGTATGAGTGGTGGTCAAAAGAAAGTGAAAGTTTTATTTCATTCATTCATTCATTCATCTTCTACCGCTTATCCGAACTACCTCGGGTCACGGGGAGCCTGTGCCTATCTCAGGCGTCATCGGGCATCAAGGCAGGATACACCCTGGACGGAGTGCCAACCCATCGCAGGGCAAAGTTTTATTTCATTTCAGTGTATTTCTTCCGGGGATCCGACTGTGCCAGCTTGGTGTGTGTGGTTGGTTTTGCTTGGTGTGTGTGGAAAAACTATCCCAGTACATCACAGTACACCACAGTACACTACACCACACCACAGTACACGGCACTACTCCACACCACACCACAGTACACCAGAGTACACCACAGTATACTACACCAGAATACACCACAGTACACTACACCACAGTACACGGCACTACTCCACACCACACCACAGTACACCACAGTATACTACACCAGAATACACCACAGTACACTACACCAGAGTACACCACAGTACACCACACCAGAGTACACCATAGTACACTACACCAGAGTACACCACAGTACACTACACCACAGTACACTACACCACAGTACACTACACCACAGTACACTACACCACACCACTCCACACCACAGTACACGGCACTACTCCACACCACACCACAGTACACCAGAGTACACCACAGTATACTACACCAGAATACACCACAGTACACTACACCAGAGTACACCACAGTACACCACACCAGAGTACACCACAGTACACTACATCAGAGTACACCATAGTACACTACACCAGAGTACACCACAGTACACTACACCACAGTACACTACACCACAGTACACTACACCACAGTACACTACACCACACCACAGTACACGGCACTACTCCACACCACACCACAGTACACCAGAGTACACCACAGTATACTACACCAGAATACACCACAGTACACTACACCAGAGTACACCACAGTACACCACACCAGAGTACACCACAGTACACTACATCAGAGTACACCACAGTACACTACATCAGAGTACACTACCACACCATAATACACTACACATTACGCTACATTGCAGTACACCATAATACAATACACTATAACACAGTACTGTACACTACCACATAACAGTACAATACACTACACCACAGTACAATACACTACACCACACCACACCACAGTACAATACACTACACCACAGTACAATACAGTACAATACACTACACCACACCAAAGTACAGTACACTACACCACACCACAGTACAGTACACTACACCACAGTACAGTACACTACACCACAGTACAGTACACTACACCACACCACAGTACAGTACACTACACTACACCACACCACAGTACACCACACCACAGTACAATACACTACACTACACTACACTACACCACACCACAGTACACCACACCACAGTACAATACACTACACCACACCACAGTACAGTACAGTACAATACACTACACCACAGTACAATACACTACACCACACCACAGTACAGTATACTACACCACAGTACAGTACAATACAATACACCACACCACACGACACCACAGTACACTACACGACACCACAGTACAGTACAATACACTACACCTTAGTACACTACACCACACCACACCACAGTACAATACACTACACCACACCACAGTACAATACACTACACCACACCACAGTACAATACACTACACCACAATACAGTACAATACACCACAGTACAGTACACTACCACACTACATCCACACTACAGCAGTAAAAATAGATTAATTTTTAATTTCACATTTTGTCATTTATATAAAAAACCTGTTTACTCCACAGTACACCACTCTGCTCCACAGTACACCACTCTACTCCAATACACTACACCATAGTACAGTACAATACACTACATCACACCATAGTACACTACACCACAGTACAGTACAAAACACCACACCACACCATAGTACACTACACCACAGTACAGTACAATACAATACACCACACCATAGTACACCACACCGCAGTACAGTACAATACACTACACCACACCACACCATAGTACACTACACCACAGTACAGTACAATACACCACACCATAGTACACTACACCACAGTACAGTACAATACACTACACCATAGTACACTACACCACACCACAGTACAATATACTACACCACAATACACTACACCACAGTACAGTACAATACACTACACCACACCATAGTACACTACACCACAGTACACTACACCACACCATAGAACACTACACCACAGTACAGTACAATACACTACACTACACCACACCACACCACAGTACACTACACCACAGTACAGTACAATACACTACACCATAGTACACTACACCACAGTACACTACACCACAGTACAGTACAATACACTACACCATAGTACACTACACCACAGTACAATACAGTACAATACACCACAGTACACTACCACACTACATCCACACTACAGCAGTAAAAATAGATTAATTTTTAATTTCACATTGTTATTTATATAAAAAACCTGTTTACTCCACAGTACACCACTCTGCTCCACAGTACACCACTCTACTCCAATACACCACACCATAGTACACTACACCACAGTACAGTACAATACACTACACCATAGTACACTACACCACAGTACAGTACAATACACTACACCACACCATAGTACACTACACCACAGTACACTACACCACAGTACAGTACAATACAATACACCACACCATAGTACACTACACCACACCATAGTACACCACACCGCAGTACAGTACAATACACCACACCATAGTACACTACACCACACCATAGTACACCACACCGCAGTACAGTACAATACACTACACCACAGTACACTACACCACACCATAGAACACTACACCACAGTACAGTACAATACACTACACCACACCACAGTACACTACACCACAGTACACTACACCGCTGTACAGTATAATACAATACACTACACCACAGTACACTACATCCACACTACACCATCCACATTTTTAATCTCACATTTTGTCATTTATATTAAAAAAAACCTGTGGTCACACAGCACACACAATAAACTAGGGTTAGGGTTAGGTTTAGGGTTAGATTAGGGTCACAATAAACACACACATAGCACGCATTTACTCATTAGTCCTGTTCCAGGGGTGTTTCAAGGACCAGAGTGTAAATGCATCACAGCAACTCAACATGCAAGTACAGACATCTCACCAAGTCTCACAGCACACTTACAGAAAGAATTTTAAAAATTATTTCCAATAAACTATGTCAGTTGGTCTGTTAAACCACATGATGTCCAAAAAATAAAACTCCACCCACCAGTTCCAGCTCTGTAGCAGGTCACAGACAAATTCCCAGACTGACTTGCCACACAATATTTCAAAAAGTTTGATATTTAGTTATTAATAATTTTACAGGTCCTTCAAATTTGTAATAAACTGCATTTATATCATCAATACCTCATATTGCATAGCTACTTCACAGCAAGTCCAACAACTTCACTTGTTTACCAGTTCTACCAGTTTTACATTAATATGTAAACAAAAGGGTATTACACACAAGGAGAAGCACCTGGTACCTGCTGTGCAATACGATCATGGATCTCTGATGCGTTGGGGAAGTTTTGTGGTTGAAAGGCTTTTTTTGTGAAGGTATTTCAGTCCAAAAGTCTACCAACAGGAACAGACTAGGCTGGAGAAAGAGCTTTCTGCATGATAATAAGCCTTCATATTTCCAAATAAACAGAGAATTCATTAAAAAAAAAAAAACTAGGATTAGGGTTACTAACAAATTTAGGGTCTACTGAAAACCTGTGCTCTGAAATGAGGAGGAACGATCACATGAATAAACACATCAATATACTGTTCTGCACGGAGGAGCAGGATAAATGTTACCACTTATTAAATAAGTGTTATTTTTATTTAGTTATATAAATAAAAAAATATATAATTAATAAATTGCCCGAAAATTACCTCATTTGCTCATGTGAGTTGGGATTTTCTGTGTTTGTGATAATCTTATTTCTCAGTATGTTGCTACTGGATGCTTGAATTTTCTCCAGGATCACTAAAGTCAGTCAGTAAGTCAGTAAGTAAGTCAGTAAGTAAGTAAGTAAGTCAGTAAGTAAGTAAGTCAATATGTATGTATGTATGTATCTATCTATCTATCTATCTAATTTATCAACCAAAGGAATGTTATTCTTTCATTATCATTAGGAGGTGATTTTAAACCCGGCAACTTGAAGAAAAAGATGTCTATGTAACCTTTCAGGGTGCCAATAATTTTGGAGGGTCATGATTCAGATAAAGCTGTTTGGTTAGGATCAGTATAAGTATCAGGGCTGATACCAGAAAAATAAATAAATAAATAAATAAAAATTGAAAGATAAGGACTGACAACTGATTCTGAAACTACATTTAATTTTGGAAATTTATTAGAGTTATACTTTATTACGTTTATTATATTTACAATCGATTTTGTATGAAAGCATTTATTTAGCTGTTAAAAAAACTTCAAAGAACAAAATATGGAACAGACACCAATATCAGCTGATACTCAAGATTTCAGTATCAGAAAATAAAAAAAAAATTAGCTATAAGTCTGAGTAAAGGAATGAATCTTATTTAGAATCAGATTATTATTCAGATATTTATATAATCAGATATTTAATTAGTGTCTGTAACTGAGTAGAGATCAGTGAAGGCCTGTCTCTTCCATTATCATCTTTATTTCTTAACAGACACAGTAGAAGGCCTCCAGGCCTCCAGTGTAAATTATTGAGCAAGGGTTGTTTAGAGCCTGCAGCCTATCTTTACACTCTGTGTATTTTTTTTTGTGTGTGTGTGTGTGTGTGTGTGTGTGTGTGTGAGTGAACGTAACACAGACACCAGGCCATGACACATACACATACAAACACACAGCTCAGAGTGTGTGAGGATCCAGGATCAGAGCTGTCCTTCAGGTGGTTGGCCAGCTTGGTATTCATTCTAAAACAACATTATTCTTGCAGGTCAGCCGACTGTGGTGGCTTTCGGCCAGTCAGCCTTAACGAGACACGTTCAAGTCATGTGCAAGTTTCCCCTCTCTCTCTCTGTCAGTGGCATATATTTTTAATAAGCGCAGCTGAAGGTGGACAATCGAGCCACCAAAACAATCAAAGACCCCATTTACATATCATCATTTTGTGTGACCTTGTGACTGGATTGCGTCTGGATAAAAATTTAGCCACAAACATGTAGTTTGCAAGAATGAAATCTGAATAATCCTGACTCTAAACCAGCAGGTGCCAATGACGATATGTAGCAAGCAGGGAGAGCGATGGCCGATCTGTTGTCCCTTTCTATACAGCCAGATTCCACAGAAAGAAAGTGAGCCAGAGGCAGCTAGATTCTTCCAGAAGTAGGACATCAGGATGGATCAGGAGGGCTGAAGTCCTGAACCTGCTGTGGTCTTCTGCTGTAGCTCATCCACCTCAAGGTTTAATGTTTTGTTTGTGCTGAAATGCCTTTCTGCTCAAAATCCTTCCCGGAAGCTCAAACCTACCTGGTGATTCTCCTCTGATGTCAACATGGTGTTACATCTTCCACTCACTGGATGTATGGAAACACCCAGAAACTTTTTTTTTTTTAAATTGTTGTAAAGTTCTTAGGGTTGTAAATGACAAACATAGGATCGTTAATAAAATATAACAGCGGTCAGAGAGCCATTTTCACATAGTCTTAGCTAATCTTTAGTTAGCATAATAAAAGGCTAATTGACCAAAATCATTGTGCTGTTTAAGGAAAGTATAAGGAACTTTCTACTCGAGAATCTGAAGAATCAGCATTCCGTGGGTTTACAGAAAACAGCAGAATCAGAGAGGTGACTCAGGGATTCTGGCCTTCTGAGACGGCGTTTCAGAGAAAAAGTTCTATCCGTGACTGGCTAATATACAGAAAAGGGCCAAAAGAACACAGATGTTGAACAGAAATGTGCAGTGACAAATCTGAACAGAATGAGGTTTGAGGTGTTTACATTACGGAGAAGAACATTGTGAAAAGCAGAACAAATGAAAATATGCTGAAGAAGTGCTTGACACTTCAGATAAGCATGAGGAGGAAATACGATGGTCTGGGGTACGTTGATGCTGGTTAATTGAACCAGTGGTTTATTTTGTGTTGTACTGATCAGAAGGTTGCGAGTTCAAATCCCATCACTGACAAGCTGCCAGTGTTGAGACGTTGAGTAAACTTACTCCTAGACAGGTGTAGAAATCAGATATTTTTTAAGTAAGTATTTTTTAAGATTAACTATGAACAGATAAAAAAAATAAGTTTCAACCATTTAAATCATGGTCAAGTGCATCCCAGCCCCTGAAAGTTTCTGTAATCAGAACACAGCATGTCAACATTTCTCTTCTTAGTCAAGTAAACAACTACTCATACCTAAAAAGCCTGGAAATCTCCACATTTTCTGCCACAGCACAGGAGCTTTTATTTCCCTCTCTACAGATGATGTACTGAGGCCCACGTTGCCCGACTGCATCCATGACGCATGCGATCTGCCATTTTGGGAAGCTGGCCATCATGCCAAGGTTTCATCTGCTTTCCTCTGATTATTTTTCAGAATCAAGTTTAAAGGATGTATAGGTTAAAGGAATGTGGAAACATAACTGACTTTTTAACACTGGACATGTTTGCCATAGTGTGTTTGTTCCCGGTTCGTCTGCAGCTTTGTTCTCGCTTTCAGATTCACTTGATTCTATCAAACCTCGGTGCATTTATGTTCATTTTACATCATCACAAACGCACAGGAAGACCACAGCAGTTAGGCTTTTCACCTCTTCCGTGTCCCACAACGTAAATGTATAAAAGCTGAATATTTTATTTGGGTCAATATTGTTTTACGTTGCAGTCTGTTCACCTAGAGAGACACGTTGCACTGCCTTTAGTGCTGGGTGGAGAGTCGAATAAAAAAAAAACAACAACGCAATATGAAATATGATGCAGTTAATTGGGAATTGTCATAAAGCTCATAAGCCCTAACTGCCGTGCTGCTGCGTAAGAAAAACAACACACCCTCAAATCCACAAGGTCACATCAGCAGCTTTGACCGTGTTGAGCGGTGGAAAAAAGAGCAGCTCAGGAATTTCTCTTCAGGAGAAACAAAGGTCAGTCCACTAGGTATATAATTAACATTTGACGTCATAGTGGTACAAACACAGAAAGGTGATTCCATGTCAGTTCATCCAGAGTGTGGAAACACACCGTCACAGATTTCACTGATTTTTGTTTACAATTTAAATCAACAGCCGTCACTGGCACTGAAATCGCGGCTCTGTGTCACAGATGTACTTAGAAAACTAAAAAAGTGCCTGACATTTAGTTGCTCGCTACTCAGAATGAGATTTTTATGATGACTCTATGATCAATCACTGTACTTTTCTGTATTCGCATTAACAGCAGGAGAGCTGTATATGCAACACTAAAGTCTGGAGCACATGGAGAGGCCTGCTAGTACATCTATAAGCTACTCAGTCCATGTCACGATCCACTGGGCAGGAACATGACGTGCCAAATGAGTCATTTGTAATGACAAAAACCAGGAGGTGCACTGCTGAAGAAGGTTTGGTGGGATGTTATCTTTCCAGGAGAGTCATTTTACCCCAAGCAGTCTGAACTGTGTAACTGGTAGCACCTGTTTACTCGACTCACAACATTCCAGTTCTAATTCTCATCTTATGAGCACCGCTGGATTTAAACAATCCTCCTGATTTACACTACATACTAATATACCAGACCTGTAAAAGATGTCATTAAAGGGGTTAAAGTTCACACAAACACACATGCACACGTGCACACATATATTCTCACATACACATAGGTGGATTAGATTACAGCTCTTCCAGCTCACCCATAAAAATCAATAATTTAAATATGGGGTCTTGTTAATAACCAGGGACTAATAAGAGTTAAGCTTCTGGTCACCTACTCACTGACCCTGACGGTTCCTATCAACCAATCCCTGACCCTCACTGTTCCTATCAACCAATCCCTGACCCTCTCTATTCCTAACAACCAATCCCTGACCCTCTCTGTTCCTATCAACCAATCCCTGACCCTCTCTGTTCCTATCAACCAATCCCTGACCCTCTCTGTTCCTATCAACCAATCCCTGACCCTCTCTGTTCCTATCAACCAATCCCTGACCCTCTCTGTTCCTATCAACCAATCCCTGACCCTCTCTGTTCCTAACAACCAATCACTAACCCTCTCTGTTCATCCCACATATCGATCATATCCAGATCTTCCCATATTTTTTGTAATTTGACATCCAACAAATATATAAATCAGCACATGACGTCACGTAGCGACCTTCTTCTGCGCTTTAACTAACTTCCCCCTTAACAGAGCTGCCAGCTGTGACGATCAGGACGATTGGAGCTGATTAACACATCCGCGTCATTACAGAGGGTTTAGTAAGAAACATAAGGACGTGACCCTGAACTTCACTGAGCTGAGGGTTAAGCTGAAGTCTCAAACGGAACAAAACAGAAGAGAAAAAGAGCCGAAGCTTATTTTAGTTTCTAAACAAGAGGAAGTTTCCTGTGTGACAGATACATAAGTATCCATCAGACAAGCTACTGTCGTCCTCCACCTTGGTTAAGTCTCAAATCCGCTCCCTGCTGGTGTTGAGTGCACTTTATAGGGTGTATAAGACACTGTGTTTAAAGGGAACGTGACTGCGAATGAGACACAGCAGCTCACAGTAAATTATCAGTCAGAGAGATAAACAATGTACAGGTAGTTAGTTAGCTGGACTGATTACAGATGATTAGTTAGAGTGCTGTGATGATGATGATGATGATGATGATGATGAAGAGGAGTTGAACACTGACCTGGAGAGATGCTTGAGGATCTGCTTCTTGATCAGTCCGGCCATGATTTGGGTGTCTGAATGATTTATTATCCACAGACCGGGATCCAATGTTCCGGTTCAATATATCCAGTGACTCGGTTCATCCCGACACACAGCTGGCTGTTCGTACCGTAAATGACACCAAGGCTCTGCCGCTGACTTCCACACTGTACTGTGAGCTCCACACTAATGCAGTAACCCCAGGAAACGAGGCCTGTGTGTGGAGCGCGCGCGTCACGTGGGAAAAGGGCTACGGCACTGACGTCACACCCGGAGATCTACGCATGAATGCCGGCAGAAAAAAGATAATACGTACATATAACTTCTTATTAACACGTAGGTTTTTTAATTTTCTTATTTCTTACGTTAAATGGGCACTAACGCGTTAAGGTCTTTGGGTCATTTCATTTTGCAGATTGGGGACCGTGATAATTTACCGCCATCTAGTGGTGCGTATGTGCAGTTACTACATGTGCGGACGTGTTGCGATGGAGTAACGTGAGATACGTCAGTGCTACAGACTGAGCTACATCGGTGCCATAGATATATACACTAGATGTCGCCTTGGCTACGGCAGTACATTGGAACGAATGCGTCAACTGAGCCGCCATCTTGGTACGGGGGACCCTCTCCTCTTAATGCATCAGCGTCAATGTAGGCAAAGACATAAAATCACCATAAATCGTCATGAATGCGATTTTCTGTTTTTTTTTGGTTCGTTCCAACGGTCAGACGTATTTATCATTAAGCTCAGAGAAAATTTAAGGTTGTGATATTAAGATAATCTACTTTTTCACAATAATGCATAGTGCTAGTAGGTGTAAGTTTATTACTTACATTCTTCCACTTGAGTAAACTTCAAATGAACAATCACTACTTACCTTATAGCCTACTGCATGCAACACTGCTACAATGGTGTGACTATACATGTTCATTAAAACATTTAAATTGTATTGGTTTATTAAATAGGGGGGCACAGTGGCTTAGTGGTTAGCACGTTTTCCTCACACCTCCAGGGTCGGGGTTCGATTCCCGCCTCCACCTTGTGTGTGTGGAGTTTGCATGTTCTCCCCGTGCCTCGGGGGTTTCCTCCGGGTACTCCGGTTTCCTCCCCCGGTCCAAAGACATGCATGGAAGGTTGATTGGCATCTCTGTAAAATTGTCCATAGTGTGTGATTGCGTGAGTGAATGAGAGTGTGTGTGTGTGGGTGTGTGTGTGCCCTGTGATGGGTTGGCACTCCGTCCAGGGTGTATCCTGCCTTGATGCCCGATGATGCCTGAGATCCAAGTGTGCCTGAGATCCAAGATCCAAGATCCAAGCCCGTGACCCAAGGTAGTTCGGATAAGCGGTAGAAAATGAGTGAGTGAGTGAGTATTAAATATGATACACAAAGCCATTTGCAGGTGGAAGCAAATCACAAATTTGAGAGGAAATAATGTGAAAGTTAGATAGTTGAGGTACCAAAGACTGTTCAACCTTTTATGTACGGTGGCCGAGAAGTGCAAAACAAATTAACCTGTACATTATGCCTGAAAAGGGTTTGGATTTTTTTATCTTATGTTAATTAAAAAAATGTATACTATGACTTGCTGTTTATATTTGTTTTGTTTTTATTGTATTTATATATTCGTGTTTTTGTAATTTAATTTTTGCCATGAAAATAGCTTTTGATTGCTGACATGGTATTAAATAAAATAATCAGAATCTGAATCTGTTTGTAGATTCCCAAGTGATAAACAGAGACGTCAGTCATGTACGAGTTGCAGGGACACTAAACACTTTTTTTTAAATGGTTAACTAAGCTGACAGTCCTGGAAGGATGTCACCAATTAGGTTGGCAGTTCAGCCTCAAAGTCAAACTTTGTTTTTTTTGGTTTATGTGACTTTAGTACATACTTGTTTAACGTTGCAAAGTATTGCGGGAAAAGAATAAATAAATACGGTGGCCGAGAAGTGCAAAACAAATTAACAAATCCGAAAACACGACAAGTCAGACAACCCGGAAGAGGTAGGTATAATTTGTGAATGGAAACTTACCATCATCGGACGAGACACCTTTCATTCACCTGTATATCTTGAATGACAGGTGTCTTGTCCAATGATCGGTATGTTTCCATGCACAATCTATACCTACCTTTTCCGGGTTGTCTGAATCGGTGCACGAAACACATTAACAAATCAGAAAACACAACAAAAATTCAGACAACCCGGAAGAGGTTGGTATAGTTTGTGATTGGAACACGTACTGATCATTGGACAAGACACCTGTCACTCAAGGTATACATGCTGCAGTCATGTTCAACAGTCTGCCACAGGGAGAAGTTGAAATGGATGAATGGAATGGATTACTGTGGATTAATTCTGTTATTTTCTTATATTTAAAGGGAGAACTTTACACATTACACATAAGATTCCATAGTTGTATATATTGAGTGACAGGTGTCTTGTCCAATGATCGGTAAGTTTCAATTTACAAACGATAGCTCCGTTTCCGGGTTGTCTGACTTGTCGTTGTGTTTTCGGATTTGTTAATTTGTTTTGCACTTCTCTGCCACCGTAATGATGTCATTAAATATGTCCTTAAGTGAAGTAACTTGATAAAAGAGCATTCTGCTTGTGTTAAGTCCAGGACAATCTAATAAAATATGTTTGACAGATAAGGGAATCTTACAGAACATACATAAAGTTGGGTCTTCACCTTTAAGCAAAAAAAGCATGGGTCAATTTTTAATGTCCTTATTAAGAGCTTCAGAATCTACAAACATTGTTGGTTTTCCTAACTGTCAAAAACGAATGGGTAACTAGCATGAATTAGCTGCGGTCGTTAACCAAGGACTAAAACAAACCAACTGAACAAGAAATATAATTTCCTAACATTCAATATCATAAAACACATTCTCACTTGTGAAATGTAATCCCTTGTTGTCTGGTTTTTGGATTTCTTTCGTTTGAACATCCAAACGCAGCACAGAAGTCCGGTATCGTGCATGCATTTAAAGTACAAGAGCCCTGTAAAAAGATGGCGGCGGTTTTGACACATTTTTAGGACCCCAAGGTGACATCTACTGTATGTATAGATATCTATGCATCGGTGCTACATGGTTCTCCTGGCAGTGCGGTTTGTGAAACGTCCTGCACACTTACGAAAGCTATTTCTAACCTACATCAAAATAAGTCACCTCACCCCACTCACCCCGTTAAACCTTACCCCATCCCACCTCTCTCTCTATATATATATATATGTATATACACACAGACACACACAGACACACACTCACACAGTGGTGTGAAAGTGTTTTTTTTTTTCACGTTTGTCACACTTTAAAGTTTCAGATCATCAAACAAATTGAAATATTAGTCAAAGATAACAAGTAAACACAACATAAAGTTTTTAAATGAAGGTTTTTATTATTAAGGAAAAACAAAATCCAAACCCACATGACCCTGTATGAAAAAGTGTTTGCCCCCCTGTTAAAACATAACTGTGGTTTATCACACCTGAGTACAATTTCTCTAGCCACACTCAGGCCTGATTCCTGCCACACCTGTTCGCAGTCAAGAAATCACTTAAATAAAACCTGACTGACAAAGTGAAGTAGACCAAAAGATCCTCAAAAGCTACACATCATGCCGAGATCCAAATAAATTTAGGAACAAATGAGAGAAAGTAAATTGAGATCTATCTATTACCTTACCTCACCCCACCTTAAAGGTCTGGAGACTAGCTAGGCCAGTCCAGGACCTTAATGTGCTTCTTCTTGAGCCATTCCTTTATTGCCTTTGCTGTGTGTTTTGGGTCATTATCATGTTGGAAAACCCATCCATGATGCATTTTCAATGCCCTGGCTGAGGGAAGGAGGTTCTTACACAATATTTGACAGTACATGGCCCCGCCCATTGTCCCTTTCAGTCAAGTCAAGAAGCTTTTATTGTCATTTACACGTGCAGAAATACTGGAATGAACACATTAGTACCATAGCAGCAGTTACACGAAGTATTGTGATGTATTGTGCAAAACAGCAGTCAACTGAAATGTGTGAACATGTGCAAAGAGCAAAACACCCCCAAAGCATAATGTTTCCACCTCTATGTTGGTGGGGATGGTGTTCTTGGGGTCATAGGCAGCATTCCTCCTCCTCCAAACATGGTGAGTTGAGTTGGTGCCAAAGAGCTTGAATTTGGTCTCATCTGACCACAACACTTTCACCCATTTCTCCTCTGAATCGTTCAGATGTCCATTGGCAAACTTTAGATGGGCCTGTACATGTGCTTTCTTGAGCAGGGGGTCCTTGCCAATGCTGCAGGATTTCAGTCCCTCATGGCATAGTGTGTTATCAATTGGTTTATTGGTAAGTATGGTCCCAGCTTCCTTGAGATCCTTGACAAGATCCTCCCATGTAGTTCTGGGTTGATTCTTCATCACTCTCATGATCATTGAAACTCCATGAGGTGAGATCTTAAATGGAGCCCCAGACCGAGGGAGATTGACAATTATTTTGTGTTTCTTCCATTTGCAAATAATCACACGAGCTGTTGTTACCTTCTCAACACGCTGCTTGGCGATGGTCTTGTAGCCACAATCTTGTCCCTGACATTCTTGGATAGCCAGAAATCTTGCTGATTGATAGGGAATCAAATACGTATTTCACTCATTAAAATGCAAATTAATTTACAACTTTTTTGAAATGTGTTTTTCTGGATTTTTTGTTATTCTGTCTCTAATTTTAATGGTAGATTTATTTTAAAAGTGATTATACTGATCTTTTATTTGTCCTTGGGTAAACATACAAAATCAGCAGGGAATCAATTAAACCCCCCCCCCCCCCCCCCCCACTATATGTGTGTGTATATTAATGTGGATCATGCCTCATGAACCCAATCTCACTGTATCACCAACTTACATTTTTCAGCATGGATCCTCAAGCTGGTGCAGATTAAAGAACCCCAACAGCAGTTACAGAAAACTTGATTCTGAGGCTGGATGAGCTCAGAGCATCATCCTCAGTGGAGTAGTTCAGTTTAAATATAAATTTCTCAACAAAAAAACCCCACCAACTCCAAAAATCATAAGTGGATTCTTTTTGAATGGATCATGGTTACCATCAGCCAATCAGATTTCAACAGACAAATCAGTGTTAGAAATGAATCACTGTCATGAAATATTCTGATTTTATTGATCCTGGTCACTGAATTACTATTATGAGTGATTTTACCCCGACAGTTTGCTTCATGTTGCTGTAATTAGTTGTTTTTTCTTTCTATATATATTCACCTTTTCTTGTTTTTAGAGTGGTAATAAAACCAGCGAACACCTGTACTGTATATCTACATGTTTGAAACTATTGAAGCTTGCCATATGAAAGTAACCCAGTGGATCAGAGTTTATCAAATTAAAACTGCACTTCCTATGTAGACACACACACAGGTTCTGCAAGCAGCGAAATATTTCTAATGGTTCTTTTAGATTTATTTAATTCCACTGTTCAGGGGCAGTTCTAGGATTTCATCTTTAGGGAGGCTCAGCCCTCAGTGAGAATTTAAAACAAGAAGATTTTTATTTTATATATTATATGACTACATAGTAATCCAAAAGTTATGGTATTATTTAAAATGGCAAAAGTGGACACCAAGATTTTATGCATGATGTAATGATGCTAGTCTTGAATTAAATCAGTTCATGTATGTGTGCATTCTCTACAACAGTGTGTCCAATTAATGCAGTCATTAATAAACAAATATTCACAAGACAAAGACCAAATCAATAAATGTTATTTTTATTTAGTATTAAATGGATTGTTTGCATTAATATTTTGTTTGTGCTATCAACTCTGGTAATAAGAATAGTGACATTTCACTGCTTTTGGTTGCCGTCTTTGCGGCTTTCCGCCGATTAACGCTATAGATAAACGCCTCCAGCTCTGACTGCGCGTGCACGCTGAGCGTGCCTGTGCTTCTCCGTTCTGATAAAGCAGACAGCTGATGACGCACTGTTGAAAGACTACAACGCACGTGCGTAAAAGCAAAGTAAAAAAATCGCTCTGGGATCAAATTGATAAATAATTTAACGTAATTTTTATTGTTTATTTATGAAAGTAAAAATGATACTTTTAGTTGTAGGGCGGCTGAGATCACAGACGGGGGGGCTGGAGTCACCCTAAAGAAGGGCTAGAACTGCCCCTTCCACTGTTATCACCCAGTTCTCACAGACGTTTATGTGGTGTTCAGAGCTGTTCTAAGTTTGTTGAGTTTGAGAGAAAACCCATCGGCAAATAAGTACGGTTCTTTGTTTATTGTGGAAGCACTAAAGATTATAGTAACTGTGTCTTTTTTACACCCATCAGTTATTAGTGACAAATAAGGCAGACAACAGCACTACTTCCCTCTTGGTGTCTTTTTTTTTTTCTTTTACTGAGAAATTGATTGATTTATGCAACATACTAACAGGGTTGTTGAGAAGGATCCCAGAGGCTTAAAAGCGATGCAAGACTCTCTCTCACTCACTCTCTCACACACACACACTCACTCTCTCACACACACACACACACACGCTCACTCTCTCACGCACGCTCACTCTCTCACGCACGCTCACTCTCTCACGCACGCTCGCTCTCTCACGCACGCTCGCTCTCTCACGCACGCTCGCTCTCTCACGCACGCTCGCTCACACACGCACGCGCTCACACACGCACGCGCTCACACACGCTCGCGCTCACACACGCTCACACACGCACGCACGCTCTCACGCTCTCACGCACGCTCTCACGCACGCTCTCACGCACGCACGCACGCTCTCACGCACGCACGCACGCTCTCACGCACGCACGCACGCTCTCACGCACGCACGCACGCTCTCACGCACGCACGCACGCTCTCACGCACGCACGCACGCTCTCACGCACGCACGCACGCTCTCACGCACGCACGCACGCTCTCACGCACGCACGCACGCTCTCACGCACGCACGCACGCTCTCACGCACGCTCTCACGCACGCACGCACGCTCTCACGCACGCACGCACGCTCTCACGCACGCACGCACGCTCTCACACACGCACGCACGCTCTCACACACGCACGCACGCTCTCACACACGCACGCACGCTCTCACACACGCACGCACGCTCTCACACACGCACGCACGCTCTCACACACGCACGCACGCTCTCACACACGCACGCACGCTCTCACACACGCACGCACGCTCTCACACACGCACGCACGCTCTCACACACGCACGCACGCTCTCACACACGCACGCACGCTCTCACACACGCACGCACGCTCTCACACACGCACGCACGCTCTCACACACGCACGCACGCTCTCACACACGCACGCACGCTCTCACACACGCACGCACGCTCTCACACACGCACGCACGCTCTCACACACGCACGCACGCTCTCACACACGCACGCACGCTCTCACACACGCACGCACGCTCTCACACACACACGCACGCTCTCACACACACACGCACGCTCTCACACACACACGCACGCTCTCACACACACACGCACGCTCTCACACACACACGCACGCTCTCACACACACACGCACGCTCTCACACACACACGCACGCTCTCACACACACACGCACGCTCTCACACACACACGCACGCTCTCACACACACACGCACGCTCTCACACACACACGCACGCTCTCACACACACACGCACGCTCTCACACACACACGCACGCTCTCACACACACACGCACGCTCTCACACACACACGCACGCTCTCACACACACACGCACGCTCTCACACACACACGCACGCTCTCACACACACACGCACGCTCTCACACACACACGCACGCTCTCACACACACACGCACGCTCTCACACACACGCACGCTCTCACACACACACGCACGCTCTCACACACACACGCACGCTCTCACACACACACGCACGCTCTCACACACACACGCACGCTCTCACACACACACGCACGCTCTCTCACACACACGCTCTCTCACACACACGCTCTCTCACACACACGCTCTCTCACACACACGCTCTCTCACACACACGCTCTCTCACACACACGCTCTCTCACACACACGCTCTCTCACACACACGCTCTCTCACACACACGCTCTCTCACACACACGCTCTCTCACACACACGCTCTCTCACACACACGCTCTCTCACACACACGCTCTCTCACACACACGCTCTCTCACACACACGCTCTCTCACACACACGCTCTCTCACACACACGCTCTCTCACACACACGCTCTCTCACACACACGCTCTCTCACACACACGCTCTCTCACACACACGCTCTCTCACACACACGCTCTCACACACACACGCTCTCACACACACACGCTCTCACACACACACGCTCTCACACACACACGCTCTCACACACACACGCTCTCACACACACACGCTCTCACACACACACGCTCTCACACACACACGCTCTCACACACACACGCTCTCACACACACACGCTCTCACACACGCACGCTCTCACACACGCACGCTCTCACACACGCACGCTCTCACACACGCACGCTCACACACACGCACGCTCTCACACACACGCACGCTCTCACACACACACACGCACGCTCTCACACACACACACGCACGCTCTCACACACACACACGCACGCTCTCACACACACACACGCACGCTCTCACACACACACACGCACGCTCTCACACACACACACGCACGCTCTCACACACACACGCACGCTCTCACACACACGCACGCTCTCACACACACACACGCTCACTCTCACACACGCTCACTCTCACACACGCTCACTCTCACACACGCTCACTCTCACACACGCTCACTCTCACACACGCTCACTCTCACACACGCTCACTCTCACACACGCTCACTCTCACACACGCTCACTCTCACACACGCTCACTCTCACACACGCTCACTCTCACACACGCTCACTCTCACACACGCTCACTCTCACACACGCTCACTCTCACACACGCTCACTCTCACACACGCTCACTCTCACACACGCTCACTCTCACACACGCTCACTCTCACACACGCTCACTCTCACACACGCTCACTCTCACACACGCTCACTCTCACACACGCTCACTCTCACACACGCTCACTCTCACACACGCTCACTCTCACACACGCTCACTCTCACACACGCTCACTCTCACACACGCTCACTCTCACACACGCTCACTCTCACACACGCTCACTCTCACACACGCTCACTCTCACACACGCTCACTCTCACACACGCTCACTCTCACACACGCTCACTCTCACACACGCTCACTCTCACACACGCTCACTCTCACACACGCTCACTCTCACACACGCTCACTCTCACACACGCTCACTCTCACACACGCTCTCACACACACGCTCTCACACACACGCTCTCACACACACACACTCTCTCACACACATGGGGGGGCATGCAAAAAGGCACAGCGAGGCTCGGAGGCCAGTGATATGGGGGTTGGGGGGTGTTAAGAGAGCATTTACAAAAATAACCTTTGAAATACAATTTACAAAAAAGTATTATTACAATCTTGAGCCTGTGATATCTCAGGAAATAGCCAATAAAACAGCTAACTTTTGGAAAAACGAACACTAAACACCGAAAATGAATAGGGGAGGGGCTTGTGATAACAGGAGCAAATAATTTACAGGTCACAGTACATGGGGCATCATGCACAGACTTCTTACATCTTCTGTTAATAAGAATATTCAGCAATAGCACATTTTGTACATCTATAAAACAGCATATTGGGCTATCAAGGAGTTAACAGGAAAAAAAAAGCTAAATATAAATGAACAGACAGACAGACAGTAGTTCTCGGTCCCTACAGGTGTGGTTTTATATATATATATCTCTCTTACTGAATTGTCATAGAAGTCAAAACCTAAAGAAAGAGAGATGACTGATTTCCCGGGTCAGCGATGCATACTGCTTTTTGGGCTTTTGTCCAATCCGGCTTTGTTTTTTTGCTAGAGGGAAAAAGCCAAGATTGCATTCCCAGTGAGGAGAAAGCGTAGCACCATTGCAGCGAGCCCATGGTGGTCAGCACCCCTACAGCACCAGGAGAGCGTGCGACCACAGCATGGAAGATTATCTTAACCACAGTCTGATTGTTCTGGACACTAATCACGGTGCTTATTTGGAGAGACAGGCTTTGATCCTCTTTCTCCAATAACACTTCGAGGACCAGGAGAGCAGTGATATTAAAGCTGTGTGTGTGAGACGGTGCAAGTAGGGTCAAGTGTCAAGGGCTTTGATCATGTCCACTCAGATGGAGGGTTTCTTGGGCCTTTGGGATGTGTGCAGCGGTTCCCGAATCCTGCTGAGCAAAGTAGAGTAAAGCAGAGACAGGTAATGATGGTGAGACATTTAGGAGCTTAAGTGAACAGCAGAAACTGTCCTTGAACATTGTGCAGGGTTGCAAGTTTTATAAATAGAAATGACCCGTTTACCCACTACCGTGTCCCTACATGTGTTATAATGTGCAGTGGCCCAGACACTTCCTAACAAGAACAACTTCTTCCATCCCACGATATGCCGTTCCAAGTGAATATCCCATTGGAAAGCCCAGTCTGACTGAATCGATTCATGTCACTTTCCACTCGTTCTCTTGGCTCCTCTTTATACACTTTCACTTTGTGATATATTTTGAGAAATGGTAAATTATCCTTCAGTGTTCACCTGTACTGCATTGTTCAGTATTTATCTTATATTTATGTACACAGTCGTCTCACACTGAGGAGCTCTAAAACATCAGGAACGTGACCGTGTCTTAGGATCAATGCTAAACTGTGTCAGAGACAGAAATAAAGCCTTCAGTGACCTTCAGTGGATTTGTTGAGGAAAAAAATACTAATAATTTTAACATCTCACTGGACGTGTTCCTACACTGCTCCTTGGACATATTAATGACACTTTTAGCCCTACATGTTAAAATTCTCCCTTCTAGTAACAAAACATGTCAAAGATGTTATCCACTGTAGTGTTGTGTGGTCTCTCAGGTCTTTTGGTGTTCCCGAGCTCAGCTGTGCCTTCTTTCTATTCAAAAAAACACCAGCTGATTTGGCCAAACCTAACGTCTGCTCTCTCTCGCTCGGTGTGTGTCTGTCTCTCTCTCCCATGTATTGTATTGCCTAAGCATTTAAAATGGCAAGGAATGAAAACTAAATCCTAAGATCAACAAACAAATAAATAAACCAACAACTAAAAGGAAAGCAAAATAAAAGCTCAAAATCTGTAGGCATAAGCGAGGTGTGGATCCATGAGCACATTACTGATTGGTCGACTCGACTCCCTCTTGTGACAGGTATGAATGTACAAAGCTGCTAAAGAAATGCAGTTTCTTTTTTTTCTCCAAGCAAATATAAACTATATATAGTTTTGTGTAGTTCTCCAGTTTAATAAAGTCAGAACAAATCATTTCTAACTTGGGAAAGAATTGTTTTCATATTTTCTCATTGTTAAGACAGGTGGTTAAGAAGTGGAGCGCTGTCTCTGTCTGCCTGCCACTCGCTGTCTGTCTGCCTGCCACTCTCTGTCCGTCTGCCTGTCAGTCACTCACTCTCTGTCCGTCTGCCTGTCAGTCACTCACTCTCTGTCCGTCTGCCTGTCAGTCACTCACTCTCTGTCCGTCTGCCTGTCAGTCACTCACTCTCTGTCTGCCTGTCACTCACCCCCTCTGTCCGTCTGTCTGCGTGTCCCCCTCTGTCCGTCTGTCTGCGTGTCCCCCTCTGTCCGTCTGTCTGCGTGTCCCCCTCTGTCCGTCTGTCTGCGTGTCCCCCTCTGTCCGTCTGTCTGCGTGTCCCCCTCTGTCCGTGTGTCCCCCTCTGTCCGTCTGTCTGCGTGTCGCCCTCTGTCCGTCTGTCTGCGTGTCCCCCTCTGTCCGTCTGTCTGCGTGTCCCCCCTGTCCGTCTGTCTGCGTGTCCCCCTCTGTCCGTCTGTCTGCGTGCCCCCCTCTGTCCGTCTGTCTGCGTGCCCTCCTCTGTCCGTCTGTCTGCGTGCCCCCCTCTGTCCGTCTGTCTGCGTGTCCCCCCTGTCTGTCTGTCTGCGTGTCCCCCTCTGTCCGCGTGCCCCCCTCTGTCCGTCTGTCTGCGTGCCCCCCTCTGTCCGTCTGTCTGCGTGCCCCCCTCTGTCCGTCTGTCTGCGTGCCCCCCTCTGTCTGTGTGTCACTCTCTGTCCTACACCATTCACCCCATTTGGCCCCTCATTTGCTCCATTGTATAAATTAGATAAACAGAAGTCACTCTGATAATAAATCCAGCCGTAAATGTAACAAATGTGAAGGCATCAGATCCACTTACCTATCTGTGAAACCATCTCAGACTCTGGTCTCACGTCTGCTTTGTTGATGGCTCCTGTGTTGGCGTGCTTTCCGTTCTCCTGCCCTCTTTCTGATAGAGTGATACAGAAAGCAGTTAAAAACTCAAATTATTATTACTATATATATATATATATGTATACTGTATATAGTAATAATAGTAAATAGTACCTATATATATAGTAATATAGGTACAGTCACTTGTGCCTCAAAAAATTTAGCTCTGGAGGATTAAGTGCAGGACTATCGTAGTGCCAGAGTGACGTGGCGTGACATACAGCTGTAGTATGACCCATACGGTGTGACCCATACTCAGAATTCGTTCTCTGCATTTAACCCATCCAAAGTGCACACACACAGCAGTGAACACACACACACACAGCAGTGGGCAGCCATTTATGCTGCAGCACCTGGGGAGCAGTTGGGGGGTTCAGTGCATTGCTCAAGGGCACCTCAGTCGTGGCCGGCTCGAGACTCGAACCCACAACCTTAGGGTTAGGTAACCAAACTCTCTAACCATTAGGCCACAACTGCCCCCAGAGTGTGTGTGTGTGTGTGTGTGTGTGTGTGTGTGTGTGTGTGTGTGTGCACGTGCATGCTATATGTAGACGTTACACATACCTGACTGGGGTTTTGTTTGTGTGTTTGCTTCTCTCTGTAAGGTTAAAACAAAGAAACATTTAAGTGTTACACTAAATCTGAACAGAATTGATGGTATGTTTGTAGGACCTACTGTACCTGGAGAGAGGCATCTCCTAAAGCTCCTGTACATTCATTCAGCTCCACCTTCACATCCGCTGGATCTGGAGCAGGAGGTGAGAAAAAGAGAAGAGAACAGAGGCAGTGAGGCACTACTGACTGAATAACAGAACTCCATGTGAAGCATCTAAAACCATTCACTAGGAGGGAACAATGTATTTTAAACTGAAAATATCAATCAAGCTGAAGCTATTTACTGTGAATAGCCTTCATTTAAATTGACTTCAAACTCTTTAAGAATGAATCAGGTTAGAATTGAAGTGTGCAGTCTCTTGTGGAAGGAAGTCGTCTTTATTACGTTACATCAAAGAAAAATCATCCACAACACCACAGCAGAAGAAATGACTCCACAGGAAACACAGACAGGGTTTAAAACATCACCAAGTGTTCAGGCATTACGAACCTGCTGATGTCTGAACAATATTGTTCTTAGGACTTTATGGTTTAGGACTTCAAGGCCAGGCTTCAGTGCCCTTTAGCCCAGGTGAAAGACTCCTCAGACTGTCTGTAAGCCGTGTCTATCTGCACCTGAGCTGCTTGAACTCATACCCAACATGAGAACTCCTGTTATTCACTAGTCAGATATTGTAAGTCTCCACTAAACAAGTAGGAAGTGAAACAAATTCCACAACAAGGTTTAATCATGAGCTTCATCTTTTACAAGCTTCCAATTAATAAGAGAACAAATGCACACTGGGTCTGTGCAGCAGGAACACAGCTGAAATTCCACTGACTGAAATACTTTTTCTACACATTACACTAGTCATTCACTTTAATACTTTTCCTGTCTCTCGCTCTCTCCATCTGTATTTCTCTCAGCCACTTGTCTCTCTTACTTTCTCTTTCTGCCTGTTTCTCTCTCTCATGTCTCTCTAACTGTCTGCCTGTCTGTCTGTCTCTGACTTTCTCTCTCTCACTGTCTCCTCTCTGTCTGAGAGTATCTCTCTCTGTCTGTCTCTGTCTCTCTCTGTCACTATCTGTCAGTATCATGGTCTGTCCGACGGTCTCCCCACCCGTCCGTCTGTCCGACGGTCTCCCCACCCGTCCGTCTGTCCGACGGTCTCCCCACCCGTCCGTCTGTCCGACGGTCTCCCCACCCGTCCGTCTGTCCGACGGTCTCCCCACCCGTCCGTCTGTCCGACGGTCTCCCCACCCGTCCGTCTGTCCGACGGTCTCCCCACTCGCTGTCTGTCCGACGGTCTCCCCACTCGCTGTCTGTCCGACGGTCTCCCCACTCGCTGTCTGTCCGACGGTCTCCCCACTCGCTGTCTGTCCGACGGTCTCCCCACTCGCTGTCTGCCTGACGGTCTCCCTCGCTGTCTGCCTGACGGTCTCCCTCGCTGTCTGCCTGACGGTCTCCCTCGCTGTCTGCCTGACGGTCTCCCTCGCTGTCTGCCTGACGGTCTCCCCACTCGCTGTCTGCCTGACGGTCTCCCCACTCGCTGTCTGCCTGACGGTCTCCCTCGCTGTCTGCCTGACGGTCTCCCTCGCTGTCTGCCTGACGGTCTCCCTCGCTGTCTGCCTGACGGTCTCCCTCGCTGTCTGCCTGACGGTCTCCCTCGCTGTCTGCCTGACGGTCTCCCTCGCTGTCTGCCTGACTGTCTCCCTCGCTGTCTGCCTGACTGTCTCCCTCGCTGTCTGCCTGACGGTCTCCCTTGCTGTCTGTCTGTCGGTCGGTCTCCCTCTCTGTTGCAGTCTCTTTCTCTCTCTCATTTATGATGGGAAATGATGACATTTAACAGAAACATTTCCTACCAGACACAGCACTATCTGGATCAGTGTTTCAGGACCATCAGAAAGTTGGAGTTTATGCCAACACACACACACACAAATAATAATAGTGAATAAATGATCTGTTCCAGCATAACTGAAGCCACCCTTGTGCCCACATGTCAAAAAAGAGAAAAAAAACAACTAAATCTCAATTTAGTTATAAATTAGAACATAATGTGTGGATTATAATTATAAATGATCAATATATTGCAATTCGCCACAAATAATCACCAAAAGCAACTTTGAATAAACAGTAAATCGTATAATTCACAGTGATACTTAAATTCACAGAACAGAAACGGGAAAACACTCTATTTATAAAAGTCTTGAATATTTACCCCACTTCCTGCCCTTTAAGCCCTGACATGAACACAAACATGAGTTAAAATGGATCCATGGCTGCTTCTGATGCCCTTGTGTGGCCGGACAGGGAAGCAGATGGCTGGGACGCACCTGTGGCCAAAAAGAAGGACTCAAGGGTTCTTTCAGGAAGAGGGGGAGGCAAGTCTTCACTCTCGTCACTGTCTGGAGCACACAAGATCACGGTTACCGACAGCTCACACACACACTCACACACACTTTTAGAGTGCTTTGCGATAAGAAAAGGAGCCTGGCAGAACCACACGCAGCCCAGCCGTGGAGCAAAAACCGGCCTGGAGAAGAAAAAAAAGCCCAGCTGCATAAACAGGGCATCTCAACCGTGAGGGTGTTTGATTATATTAAATAAAAATGAATTCCATGATCAGAGCCTGGAAAATCCGACATGAAATGTTTATATCCCTGGAAATACATTGCCTGAATGGAGGCTTTGAAAAACAAATCACCACAAGGGGGCGGTGTAGATTTCTGGGTCCATTTGATTTCATCTTCAAATACCGTTTTTAGATTCCAAGCTGCACAGTTACTGTGTCTCCCACTAAAGGATTAGGGTTGGTGACAGGTGAAGTCACTCACACGACGATCCTGTGTCCGGATCTCGCCACTGAGACATGGCGTCCTCAGTAGGATCGAGAAGAGTGTTGACAAGAAATGTTAATAATACGGTTTCAATCAAAAAAAGTGAAATGAAATGTCAAAGATAAAATAAAATAAAGAAATAAAAAATCTATGTTAACAAAAGCAAGACCAAAAAAAAATAAAAAATCATTTACAAATATAGAATTAACCCTTCAGGCAATGTTTCCTCAGAGATACAGAATTTTGAGAAAAAAAAAAAATATATATATATAAAATAATAATAATAAAAAGCGAGTGTTAATTGAGCCTTAATGGTGTCTACGTTCTTGTTTATTTAAAGGTTAATATCCTGAATATTTCAGAGCACAAAGACACCAAATATCAGCTAGGATGAAACAGGTTCGCTACTCAACAAGCTGGATGCAATAAAAGCAGAGATGTAAATCACTAGAGGATGAACCGCGACTTCCTGTCATTTCATCAGCAGCCCAGAAACAGACAGCCACGGCACATGCAGTCAAACCGATACGACGTCAGCCCCAAATCACGCCTCATGAAATCTGACTCTTTTGATGCACAGAAAAATAGAGAAAAGAGCAGCCTTTTTTTAATATTACAAAACATAGATGCGGTGCAGGAACAGCTGGTGTCCAAAAAGCAAGTCAAAGCAAGTAAAAAGCCCACAGACGCTCAGCAGCCCCATGCTCTGCATTACACGGAGCACTCGATTACCATCCACAAATATACACACAACAGCAAATCAGTCAATCAGTCAGTAGATCTGAATATTAAGAGCAGAGATCTCCGGAGCAGCTCTTCATCAACATCAACACGTTTCTTGGCTTTTTGTGCCTTTTCTGTAAGGAAACTCCATTAGTAGAACATCATTTATAACAGTCACCTGACTGGAGAATCTGATCTCGCACAGCTATATGTTAAGTTAATGTATTTAAATCCATGAAGTGATTAATGAAGCCAATAATGATGGAACTAATTTTTCCGCATACATCCTTGAAAGGCCACTTGCCTTTCTTTTATTTTTATACGGATTGCCATTTTCTAATGGATTCTTCATGTCACTATGGTTCTTAAGTGACAGCAAGCTAATTTTGGGCAGAAGGTTTCGATCTTTGCTATACAACACTTGGCTGACTGAAGCCATCGTTGGTGAGATGGATTTAAACGACTGGCTCAATCTGACAGCCTGGGTTCTCTTCTTTAGGGTTCTAGATTTGACCAGAAACATACCGGCTAATTATTGCTATAAACATAGCTATACTGCTAGCATGTGTTTGAATTTTGAAGGAGTGTGACAACATAAGCTACAGTTTTAACATCTCGCATCTCAGTTGTTAAAGCTGTAGCCCATTTAGAGCAAACTAAATATCTCCTGCATTGCGCTTGTTTATGACACAAAGACCCTTCGGTGTAAGCAATCCCGTCCGAAGTTTCCAGAAAGTTCCAACAAGTGAATAAAGCATTGAGCAATTGTTTAAAGAAAACATTCTAAATTTGGCGATCCTGATCAGCTCACCTCAACCCCCCCTCCCCCCAAGATCAGTCACAAGATGCCGCATGCACAAAAAGCAGCAGGTTTGTGATTGAGACTTTGCCTGTTTCCATCGTGAGATAACAGATCTGATCCTGATGGCTCCATCTGGTCCTGATGGAAACAACACGGACATGTGTATATATATATATATATATATATATATATATATATATATATATATATATATATATATATATATATAAATATATATATATATAAAAGTAAAAAGTGCTACATCTCAGAAAGCATTTAATTCTGTATTTTAGCGCAAGGAGGACAAGGAGATGTGTTGGATTCTATTAGCTCTTATGTGCTTCATGAACGTCAGAAGGAGGTAAAAGACCTCAAATGCGTCTCCCACTGTGATAAATTCAGCTGGTTAAAAATGCATTTTATTTCTATTTTATTTATCCTGAGACTAATTTGGTTAGTGTTTAATGGTTTGCACATCTCAGGAACTGAACATTTCTTTGGCAACTTTTTAAACTTTTGGGATCTATTTAGGTTTTTATGTGGACATTGTAAAATTCAGATAAGTTGATTGTTGATGGCTTTATGGCATTGCACAAAGGTGTGTACCTTGTGTAATTCCCATAGTTGCCAGAGGAGCCAAACAAAGAAAGACAATAGAAACAGAAGAGAAGCAGAGTTACATAGAATTTGTGCCCCCCCCAAAGATTCCGACCCCCACGTAACACACACACAGTTTAGCAGTCAGACATACCTGTCTCTGCGTCTGCCTTTGAGCAAACACCAACTATGGACATTGAGTTAACCTTCCTGGGGATGTTATCATCACGAGGTGCTGTTGAAACTTTTCCGGTCGCCGTCGACACGTTAGACTTTGAATCGGCATGATGGGAAATGGGCAGGGAATCCTCTCCGTCCTCAGGCTCTGGATCCGAGTGGTCGGAGTGCAGCGGGTTGGTGAAGCTCAGAGCGGTCCTGGGAGCACTCACACCTTCAGGAGTGGGGCCAGATGGAAGGCTGGAGACAGGCGTGGGGTTTGCAGAGCGTGTCCACACCACCTGCCCTTTGTTGGCTCGCAGAGGCAAGTGGTCAGGGCGAGGCGGGTTCTCCGAATCCTGTGACAGAGAGCTGTTATTGGTGCGCACTTTAAAAGCATGCGTTCGTTGCAACGCGCTGCTGCTCTCAAAACTCCGTGGCCCCTCCTGCAAGGGCACTTTCTTGATCTCCACACTCAGAGGGGCGCGTTTGTTAGACTCTGGAGGGGAAGGAGCAGGCACAGAGGCAGGCATGGTGGACACGCCCTGAGGGCCTCCACTGTAGTTCTCATTGAGGTCAGGTTCGTGTTCCGAAGCCAGTAGGTGCATCACAGGTTTGGGGTGGTAGCGATCGTTCTCCTGGCGCACATCGCTCACCGTGGGGAACGCCGAAGGCGGTGACGGCGTGAGAATGGGGGGCACTGGCCGGGGCTGAGGGGCCTGCAGGATTTCCTCTTGAACCTCGCCCTCAACCTGAGAACTAAAACACAGAGCAGGTAGCAGAGTCACCACAAGGTGGCAGACTTCATTTATTCTTGCAATGTTAAAGCACAAGGATTTATTCTTTTAAAGATTAGAGACGCACTGATTCGATACCTACTGGGCCGAGACGCACAAAAAAAATCATGCATCAGACATCTGAGAAAAACACATTGGATATCAAGATCGGAACTGGATTTATTTTTAAAACTAAATATATCATAACATAAGGAAAGAGACTTTAAAGAGATAAGTGTTTAACAAGGAAGTTCTTTAGTAAAAAAAATAAAATAAAATAAAATAAAATCTTTAAACAATCTTTAAAGCCTTTTAATTCTTTCAGTTGTGTGACAACTCGCCTCCACATGAACACAAACACACTGGGGTTCAGCGGAACCTCCCCTATTAGCTTGTGAGAGGGAGGATGTGGTCACAAGCACAACCAAAGGTTCCTACTACTGGTGTGTGCTGTGATGCAACACAGCAGATCTTGTGCTTAGCAAGACCAGAAGACAAATGTGGAGCAAGTCTCTGGTCGTCCTCCTTGACGATGCTGGAGCTCATTAGCAGCTTTCACAAAAACACTGCTTTCGACATTTCAATGGTTTGGTGAGCGTCAGGGCTAAATGCTTCTCTGAGGTCTTACTACACATTCCTAATCATCCATGAGAACAGCACAAATTATTATCTCTTTCTCTATTTCACACCATCTCTCTCTCTCTCTCTCTCTCTCTCTCACACACACACACATTCTCTCTGTGTGTGTGTCTTGCACCCTATCTGTGTCTCTGCATCTTGCTCTCTCTGCGTCTTTTTGCTCTCAGTACCAGCAGTAAACAAGTAAATAATACATTTATAATAATAGAATTTCTAATCCTTCATATTTATATCTATTGTATTAGTTTCAGATGAATCAACATCCGGACATTCACTAGTTTAATCTAACACTGATTCTACACTCGTTTGATGCTAACAAAAGACATGAAGGAGTCTATGGTTCGTTAACTAAGTTTAGACATCAGCCTCAAAATCTTTACAGGGAACGATACGGTCATGTGAAACATGTATACTGTACGAGAGTAGCAGGAATGGGGTGAGAAGAGAAAGACAGAAGTCTGTGTGCAACAACGGCTCTTTGTGTGGCACTGAGTTCCGTAGACTGACAAATTAACATCCTCCAGTTGAGAAGACATAAGACACTTGAGCACTATGTTAATCTCCATCCACACCCTCATACGCAGCATACCACTAATCCACCCTAAAGCACCTGTGTACTTCATACTGCACAGCAACCAGACCTTCTGTTACATCACCTCTCACTCTGTGGTCTGAATGAAGCCGTAAACCTGTACGGTGGAGGGGTAGCGGGGGGGTGCTGGTGTCGGTATGGAGAGGGAAAGTCTTACCTCCGAACGCGTGGTGGTTTGGGTGGTGGCGTGTCCCATTGGTCCTCATCTGAATTCTGGCTGGGTTTTTCTGGACTGCCTTCGTCCTAAGTCACACAGAGACACAATGCAATTCAAAATAAGGGGTCAGAACGTTTCTCGAGCTCTGTCGGAATAAAACTGAGCAAATATTTATGGCTTTGGTCCGTTCGAAAGCATAAACCCTGTGACGAGGGGACCATCCATGGCAGCCATGTGTAGAGTGCCACTCCAAACTGAAGCAATGAGAAAGCAGTTAAAAGGCCCTTTACAAGATTTCTTACGTTGCTTTTTTAAATGAAGCATGTTGAACAAGACCCAGCGTCTGTGGGGACTCCACTGCTGACACCAAGTCCAGCTTGGTACTCACTGGTATGCTAGAAAAACTCTTAAAGTACATTTCAAAAGGAAACAACTGAAGAAAAACTATCTTGTATGTTTGACTTTGACCCTGTTTGTACTCCAGTTTCCAAATCAAACTCAAATCCATTTTGTTTGTATAGCGCTATTAACAATGGACATTTAACGATGTCACATATTTTCATACAGCCAAAGGGTTAAGAGCCCAGCAGGGGCACTGAGAATTTAAAGTTAAAGTTAGAATTTAAAGTTAGAATTTAAATGCAACTTTTTGACAAATTGTGATTGCTCGCCAACTGGGTCAGAACGTCTCCAAATCAGATGCTGCTTATAATAAGAAAGTCATAATAAAATGATCACTTCAGAATGGCTTAAAGTGTATGTAGAAATAAATACAGATACATTCTGGAGAAGAAAAAAACAACAAAAACAATCAAATGTTGCTTTCTGGCCATTTTTTTTTAATGCTAGTGGTACAACTGGAAGTGTGTCCGTATCGCATCTTGCTTATTTTTAATGTTTCCTGTTTGTTTTGTTCTTAAATAACATTATAATTTGCAAGCCATACAGCAGTCTGTCACAGGGGTAGCTAGTAGGAGTGGAACAATTAGACAATTTGGATCAATGCATCGATTTAAAAGGTGACGACTGAAATAAATCAAGGCAACAATCAGAAATAAATGATTAGTTATTAGAAATATATTCTAGATTATAAAGTGAGTGTTACTGAAAAAGGAATCCGAATAGTCACTCAGGCGTCCGTAGATTATAACCCTGAATCGTATAAATACTGAAGCGTAACCTTGTTGAAGGAGAACGTACAGCACTGCGGTGCAGTCTGAGGTTCGAGTGCTGCAGTAAATCTCTGAGGTTGGTCAGTGAGCAGGTCAGTCAACTTGCTTCAGTCTATAAAATCAGGTGTTTTTTTGCATTTCTTTTCAAAACAAATCAAACTCTCCAGACAATACGAGTACAAGTCAATTTTAAACAATCATTTTGATGTTTTTGGTTCAAAGAAGCCATAAATATGTGCACCCCTGACCCTCACTCCATTAGACGTGGCCACAATGTTGGAAGCGCACGATTTTTAAGCTTTAACCATTTTACTGTTTTGTCCTTCAGCACGACAATGCCCCTGTGCACAAAGCTACATGAAAGCAGGTTTGTCAACTCTAAAGTTTAAGAAAGTGTATGATAGTTTGTTTTAATAGACATCCAGCATTTCATGGGCAGAAGAGCCATTTAAATTGTGTGCATTCAGTCTGAGTCCTTAGACAATTTATGCATTTTAGTTTACTTTAAATTCACGATCATTTTAGCTTTTGCTGTTTCAGCCTGTGGAACTTCGGTCGAGCTGGAAAATACACAGTTCAGACCAGTTTCAGTGCATGTGTTCTTCAGGAAACATCTAAGATTGGATTTATTGGAACTGCTCAACAATACATTTCTGTATGGAGAAAAGAGTGTGTGTGTGGTGCAAGTCTGAGTGACGCCATGGACAGTGGGCCCAAGCCATGCTCTGTGTGTGTGTGTGTGTGTGTGTGCGTTTTCTCAGTGCCAGATGTGCGCTGATTCTCAGGCTCTAAGGGCATTTCGGGAGCATTATGTCTGCATTTCTCTGCCTTACAAACAGGATGTTAGCCCTGGCTCTTGTCCAAGTGTTAACTCTTCCTCTTTTTAAAATTCACATACACGTTAGGGTTTTCTTTGTCTCATCTCCACCCTTGCTATTGTGAGCAACCAGTTTTTTCCCCCTGAGCTGAAAGAATATTAGCTATTTGAGTCATGCATGATTTGCGAAGTACTATATGTAAGCTGGACGCTGAATGAATGGTGAAGTGTCGATGCTCACCATGCCATCTGTTAGCTCTGAATTCGTAGGACTCTCCAAAAGCAACAGCTGCTTCTCAAAGAGTTGGGCGATGGCTCTATGGACTAACTCGTACTGCTCCTGTGAAAGGAGGAAAAAAAATTTTTTTTCCCCACAATGAAAAATGTTTAAATATCCATGTTTCTTTATTTCTACAAGGCAACGGATACCTCACCTTTGTCTGAACTGCTGAGTGCCTCTGCGTCCTCATCTCCTGAATTAACTGAAAGACATTAAAATCCTCAGGAATTCTCTGGAAAAAAAAAGGAATTCAAGACGATATGTGAGTTCTTGAAAAGGCAAAATACTGATGGAGTAGCTGGAAATTCAGACAAACAAACGAGGTTACCCCAGTTTTTAGCAGGTTCCATGTATAGTCAATGGCACAAATGGCACCTGTTCTCCCACATCCAGCACTGCAAATGCAGAAGAAAAAAATAAATCAGATTACAGTCACCTCAGAAAGAAAAGTGACTAACCTCAGAAGCTCTGCCTACAGGGTGCAGTTCGTGCACTTCCTAGCAATAAACTCCAAAAATCTCGTGTTTACTGACATGCTACAATAAATCTCTGTGGTTGGTCAGTGAGCAGGTCAGTCGGCTTGCTTCAGCCTGTGAAATCAGGCAGCTTTGTTTTTCTTTACAAAACAAATCATCAGACACTCCAGAGAAGATGAGATCAAGTCAATTTTAAACAGTCATTTTGTTTTTTCCCCCCACACCCTTATATGCAGCCCCAATATCGGAAACACACGATTGCGCTGAACACTGTTTTATTCTGGCAAGACAACGGCCCTGTGCACAAAGCACTGAGCTCCAAAAGACACAGTGTGTTAAGGCTGGAGTTAAACAAAATGTAGTTAGTTTGTTTTACAAGAGCATCCAGCATTTCATAGACAGCATAACCATTTATAGTGTGTGTGAGACTTCAGTCTGAGCCCTGAGACAATCTATGTGACTTAAAATAGATGGGCCAATAACAACTTGCCTGAAGGTACTTCCTGAGTGCAATTAATTATAGCCTCAGATCAAAGGTATTGAAAAGGGCCAAGAATGTAGTTTAGAGCCCATATTTTCTCTCTTGCGTGCAAACACTCACACACTCCTATGTGAGCAAGGAAGCATAAAGTGTCAGACATGATGTCAACCTACATTCTTGCCAAATCAACGGCTCCCCACAGAGAATCAGGGAACCACAACATTCTACATAAACCTCAGAACAATAAGGATAGTAAAAGTGCTTCTTAACACTGACTGCAGTTATTTGTCTACATTTCGACTTTAATATCTTCCCAACCAAGGCACATCCCAAGCAACATCGCACTAAGGTTCGGTATTAGGCTGGAGAGTGACTTCTGATGCCATGTCTGTACTGTTAAACCAACTTGTCTCACTTCACATGTCCAAAATAATCGAAGACAAAAAGCTTCGTACCTGCAATGTACACAGATGGGAACATCATCGTGCCCCTGGTACTGCCTCATCAGTGCAATCATGTCCAGTATCGAGTCAAACGATGAGGGAACATCATGGTCTGGCCAGTTGATGTAATGGAATTGGGTTAATCTACGAGACTCCTAAAGAAAAAAAAAGACTGATAAACAGGGAGATGGAAAAGAGGACAAACGGGACGGGACCTTAATGGGAATAGAGAGGTTGATAAATTAAAGGAGGGAATACTCACATTGTCAAACACGACGGTTAGGCCACGAATGAAATAGTCAGGTCGAGTTTTTTCAGATTCCTGAAAAAAGCAAAAGGAAAACATTTCTTTGTGCTTTATATATTTTTTAGGGCTTTAAATGAGTCAAAGAATACAGTTGGTGAGTTTCTGAGATTTATATTTACTCCACAATGTTATACATTTTGATTACATGAGATGTGGATATTCCTGAGTAGAGCTCAACGATCAAGCGAATAGAAAGGGGACTTTCTCAAAATCAGCTAGGTTTAATAGTCAATAAATCCGATATGTGAGCAGTGTGGCTTAGAGTGGAGCATGCTGGGAAATGTATGCAGGAAGCATCAACTCACACAAGAGATCCTGAAAGGGCCAAAGGACATGGGCTCGTCTCCAAACTGGGGATAGTACCGCTCGCATTTTTTCTGCAGTCAGGAAACAGATGGCTTTCTTTACAATAAACACTGTTAAATATGACTTGTACTATCTAAAGCCTGAAGCGCACGGTCCATGTCAGAGCTTTAGAAGAGCTCCTAGAGATCGAATCATCTTTAAAGTGTCACATAATAAAAGTATTCAGCAGCAGACCACTTTCTTACAATACACTGAACAATCTGGTCTCCAGACACATAAAAGTGTCCACAGTGTGTTAAAAAGCATGAACGATCACTCTTACCCTGCCCATTTCAAACTCCCGGCACGCCATAACGATGACCTGTGGAATAAAGTGGAGCTAATTAATACGTGCACTGAAAATACAAGAAACTATTCAGAGCATATCAGTCTGCAAACTTTGTAGGGTTTTTTAAAGTCATTAATATTATACACAACACTCATAACATAATGAGTAAATAGACACGTTGGTTACAAATCAGAAGAGAAACACAGGTAGAAACATTCTCCTCGCTTCAGCAGGATGTGAGCGCAGATCATTAGACTATTGCACTGCTGAAATCTTGATCCTGATCAGTGTAATAAACATACATCATACAGAAACCTCACTGTGCGAACATCATGTTGGGAGTTGTAGTAGCCTAGCAGTTTAAGTGTTGAACTACAGACCCATTGTTTGCGGGTTCGAATCCCAAGTCCACCGAGAACCAGCATGGCCCAGTCGGTTTTGTTCTATATGTAACTTTATATGTAATAAATATGAAATGTGCCAAATTAAATTCAGCCATATCCAAAAGAATGGACATTAATCTCAGCACCTGGAGACTGACACAATTACTGTGGGTATGTGAGAAAGTCTGTCACTCCAGGATTTTGTATTAGCAGGAATTAACACAAAAATCAAGCACAGGCCACAACAATGAGATTTAATAACGGGTGGAGACGTGCTGTGTTGTGTTGTGTGATGTTTTGTTACCACCCCACACGTTCAACAAAATCCCACTTCACGTGATTGGAACGCGAGTACAGTCATTACACGTGTCTCCACTGGTAGGAGTTGAAAAGAAGAATCCTGTGCTTGTGCTTTTCAGCAGTTCAGTTTGTGTTCCACAAAATAAAACCCACACACACAAACACTGCAAGTTGCATCACAAATGAAAAAAAAATTAAAATAAATAATTTGTGAAAGTAATCTCTGATTGCAGTGTGGTCTATTGAAGTGACTCACTGCAACATGGTATTCCCAGATCATCCTCCAGAAGTCCAGGACAGTGTTGGGCAGCGGTCCCTGTGTGGCGATGTAGGCCTCGGGCCCGTCCACTCCCTGTCCACAAAACAGATGGTCCAATCAGACACACACATAACATACAGGATATAGACAGTACAAAACTTCTCATTCCTGTTTCTTAGGAATGTTAAAGGAAAAGTCTGAGTCTTAGTCAAAAGATCAACTGATGCAAACCAGAGGGTTTTCAAACCCCACAAATCCAACACCTCTCTGCAAACTGTACTAGAGGATGAACATCATTCTTCCAGATGATGATGATGATGATGGAGAAGAAGGATACATTGGGAGACATTGGTTTCATAACAGAGCTGCACATTTTCAGCCTTTAAACAGTCAACCGTCTGCATTTCTTAACCCCTGAGTGATATAGCGGTCGCTCTGTATTGGCTGCTATTGGCAATCTATGGGCAGTGTGGAAGTAAAGCTCAGATATATCCTGAGCTCAGGGAAAATAGCCTTCAAGAGCTTCAAGAGCACATCGTCCACTTGTATCACACCTACACATATTCATCTGAAGGATTTTTAGCAGATCTTCCCGAACTGATGACGAACGCACAGGACGCTGGAATTGAGGATTTATTTCATTCAGCTGATGATTTTAAGGATCCTTGATACGCTAGTCAGTTTGTAAATGTTAGTAAAAATGAAAAACAGAATAAAACATCACGATCTTAAAGGTATGGTCTCTGTTGTTTGAAAGTCAATGTTGACATTTGAAATCACCAAAACAAACATGCCCCTAACCCAAATGGGTCCCACCCCTGTTTTGATGGCTCCGCCCCACACATACACCAGACAAGTATAACCCAAGTATAACCCAGACAAGTATTATGGCGGAACCTGTTGGGGCAGCTGACCGAGGGGATATTTTTATCAATAAATGAACTCAATGAGTAATACTATGGTAATACAAATGTGTTTTGTACCGTGAAAGGTTTATCTCCGTTTCACGTGGAAAACGTTTAGTTCTCTCCACACTGGAAAGCTGATCCTATATTAACATGGGTCCTACTTCTTGCCTTATTGTAAGCCTTTCTTTGCTTTCTGTCTTTGTTTTTATCCTCCATGTCAATGTTAAAACCACTTTCTGCTAATGTCACACATGCGCACTAAACACTCTCTCTGCCCATATTGACAAGACACGCCCCTTTCTGCTCATTGGCTACACGTTTGTTTTGTTTTTGTTTTGTTTGGCGGCCCAACGCAGTTTTCTGAAGCATTTCTCAAACAACGGAGACCCAACCTTTAAGAAAAGCTTATTTGGAGATCTTGATATTGTTGAGATACAATCCAGAAAACGGCCTTGATGTACTGACTTGGGGAGAAAAAAATCCAAACAAGCAACTCAAAAAATATATTTTAATGATCAGATAGCAAAGTTAATGTTGACCAAACAGATACACTTTCGCCCAACACTGTACACCAGTTTAATTTTGATTTTATTAACATTTCATCTATTACCAAACTGTTTGGTTGTGTTCATGTTCAGTGTTGAATGTCATGTCCCACGCCACAGTGGTGGTTAATATGAAGCCCATATAAAAGTAGATACACAGAGCTTTAAGAATTTGCAGTTTCTTACTTTTTTTTTTTTTGCAGTATCTGTGTATTAACCCAGACTACTAGTGGGAATATATTCAAAGAAGGAAAAAAAAAGGTAGTTTCTTGAATCTTCAAAGTAAACAGTGATGATAAACCCATTTCTGGTCTCTGATATGCCCCAAGTGCTCGTTCATAAGCAGCTAAAATGCATCTTATACACCAAAACAATTCTGTCTGACGTTATGAACAGAGCCAAAAGTGTCCTGATTAATTTTACATCAGACCTGCAGCAAGAAAATCATTCATTTGTTTACACTGATTGAAAATGTCCGCCAAGTCGACACCAGTGTACCTGGATATTTTGGGAAAAAAAAGAAACGAAAAGGGGAATTGAAACATGATCACTTACCCATTTGCTGTGTAGTATTTGTGTGGTGTAATGACCTTGCCTTGATCTCGTTCTTTATCGTAGCACAAATTTGACACAAAGCCCCGTCCGAAACACATAAGTAATGAACCTCGTAATGACCGATTCTCACACAAACACAAAAAACAAAGACACAAACTGCTTTTACCTTGATGAAGTTTGCGTTGATGTAATCCGTGTCCAGATTGGATGTTTTTAATGCCACTTTCACTCGACTGTGGTCAACTAAAGGGTGAGAAAACAGGACAGCTAAAACACACCTTGCTGTGTCTCTGCAGCCTCCCCACAAAAATACTCACAAAAATTATTTTATTTTAAATAAATAAAAAAAAAATTTATTTTATCTAAAATGATGATTTACTATATGATAACTAATAAAAATATAGTTTAGTTTATAATATAAACTCCTACTAATATAAAATATAATAATTTATAATATAAATTTATCTAATATATAAAATATTAGATTATTAGCCTCTTGGGTTAGGAAAGAGATTGACTATATTTCAGAATAACAGTCATCTTGTTATATTAGATATAGAAAGGTAGAAAGTTCCACAGGGTCGAGGTGACTAAAGTTATGCTCCTCTTGTTGCAACCCATTTTTCAAGTCATTACAAACATCACTACCATGTGACTGACAGGTGTTGGTTGTTACCCAGGCGTTTCCTGTTTCCCCGATTAATTTGCATAAAAAGTTAATAGCTCAAATTTCTGCTCTGAGTTTTAACAGTTTCAGTGTGAACAGCCGGTTATGGGAGAGGAGAAAGACAATTTAAAGACCACGCAGATTAAATCTGAATATGAAAGCACAGACCAATATCAGAGTACTGAACAGATACAGACACACATTCATATTCATACATATTCTGAGGCTAAGAAAAGAGCCCTGTCACTGAATGCATTGAGAGAGAACTGAGCTGGAGGTCTGAATGGAGGTCGAGGTAACACCTGATGTGTGCTTCAGTCCTCAAACATGAGCCACCAGCAGTCAAAGAGCTCTTTATAAATGACACATGGCATTTTGTAAGGTTGTGAGAACATTAGCAGGTTGTTTAATTGTGGGCATTTTCAGGCCCAAAGTGTCAAATGATCTAGGTGAAGATGAAAAATGTCCCTGCTAACCTGAGATAAAGGAGTCTCTCAGGTTAGAGAAGAGTTGAGAATGATGAGGAAGATGAGCTGTTTCTTCTCTATAACTCTTCAAACCTCTAGAAGATGGATGGCCCCCACATTTAACAAGCCAGGCATGTCAATGTATCTCAGCGACAGGAACCGTGAGCCTTCCCATAGGAGCAGTGCGAGTATAATCCCTCGAGTGTTTACAGTGCTGGTGTCGGTCCTGACTAAACGTAAGATGCAGCGCGCATGTTGTTGGTGCAGACGAGTTACATGAAGGCTTCACACTGGACTTTCTGTTTTGTCGGTCACCCTTATACTGAGTGACTTACACAAGTGCTCTGATGTCTCCATCAGTGAATTCATCCTGCCACTGGTTCACAGACTAATAATACAGACAGTCTAACAACTCTGTTGGGAGGAAATACAGCAAGAAAAGCACAAAGAGGAAACAATGTTGTTTAAGTGCTACTTTAAGGTCTTTAGATGTGATCTGAAGACAGCCGTTTGGAGATATAGGAGAAGTTCTTTCCATCGTCCAGGTGCCAGAACAGAGAAGAATCTTGTTGCATACCTTCATTGTACCCTGAAACATGGTGTGATCAGCCGAGCAGTGCTGGAGGATCTGAGGGAGTGTGGTATAGTGCAGGGAGATAAAAGCTCTGAGGTAAGAAGTTGCTGGTCCATTTTTGGCTTTGCAGGCGAGCGTGTGTGTTTTAAATAGGATGCCTACAGCTAACGGAAGCCAGTGAAGGAAGCGCAGAGATGGCGTGCTAGTTTAAACAGAGCACCATAAACGGTTTCTTGCTTTTATGGGATTTTAATGACTACAAATGAGAATAATAGCCTCTGCTTGTTCCAGGCACCTACTGATTCTTCCCCTCAATAGATCGATTCTCTCACACCTTGTTAAAGTGACTGTGGGATCCTAGTCATGTATCTTTAGTAGTTGAAGAGAGTTTACACACATTATGTAAGAGCAATATACAGACAGGAAGAAGCTGAGCCCATCTCCACTGGAGATAATCAGGTTTGTGTCTTATTCACATCGACAGAAATACAGGTCCAGTCACGGCATCAAAACCGTGATTGGCCGACGCAACGTACCACAGTATGGATTTTAACTACACTACACACTTTGTGTTACTTACATGGCAGGATGTCTTTATATCTGTTCTTTTTCACATTTTCTTCTCTCTCTCCAACATTAGTGGGATAGATTTTTTCCGTCTTGTATTTCGTCGATAATCTGCGTAATCTCTGTGGGCAGAGAAAGAAGGAAGGTTAACAGGCAGTATTTATAACACGCACACACACACCCCCTCTCACTCTCACTCACACACACCCCCTCTCACTCTCACTCACACACACCCCCTCTCACTCTCACTCACACACACCCCCTCTCACTCTCACTCACACACACCCCCTCTCACTCTCACACACACACACCCCCTCTCCCTCTCACTCACACACACCCCCTCTCCCTCTCACTCACACACACCCCCTCTCCCTCTCACTCACACACACCCCCTCTCCCTCTCACTCACACACACCCCCTCTCCCTCTCACTCACACACACCCCCTCTCCCTCTCACTCACACACACCCCCTCTCCCTCTCACTCACACACACCCCCTCTCCCTCTCACTCACACACACCCCCTCTCCCTCTCACTCACACACACCCCCTCTCCCTCTCACTCACACACACCCCCTCTCCCTCTCACTCACACACACCCCCTCTCCCTCACACACCCCCTCTCCCTCTCCCTCTCCCTCACACGCCCTCTCCCTCTCCCTCACACGCCCTCTCCCTCTCACGCCCTCTCCCTCTCCCTCACACGCCCTCTCCCTCACACTCACACGCCCTCTCACTCACACTCACACGCCCTCTCAATCACACTCACACGCCCTCTCACTCACACTCACTCACACTCACACGCCCTCTCACTCACACTCACACGCCCTCTCACTCACACTCACACGCCCTCTCACTCACACTCACACGCCCTCTCACTCACACGCCCTCTCCCTCTCACTCACCCATACAAAATACTATTGTGTGTGCATGTAGTGTGTGCATGTCACTCACACACACCCTCTCACTCTCACTCACACACACCCTCTCACTCACACACACCCTCTCACTCTCACACACCCTCTCACTCTCACACACCCTCTCACTCTCACTCACACACACCCTCTCACTCTCCCTCTCTCCCTCACACGCCCTCTCCCTCACACGCCCTCTCCCTCACACGCCCTCTCCCTCACACGCCCTCTCCCTCACACGCCCTCTCACTCTCACACACCCTCTCACTCTCCCTCTCACCCTCACACGCCCTCTCCCTCACACGCCCTCTCCCTCACACGCCCTCTCCCCCTCCCTCACACGCCCTCTCCCCCTCCCTCACACGCCCTCTCCCCCTCCCTCACACGCCCTCTCCCCCTCCCTCACACGCCCTCTCCCCCTCACTCACACACACCCTCTCACTCTCACTCTCCCTCTCACCCTCACACGCCCTCACACGCCCTCTCCCTCACACGCCCTCTCCCTCACACGCCCTCTCCCTCACACGCCCTCTCCCTCACACGCCCTCTCCCCCTCCCTCACACGCCCTCTCCCTCTCCCTCACACGCCCTCTCCCTCTCACTCTCCCTCACACGCCCTCTCCCTCTCACTCTCCCTCACACGCCCTCTCCCTCACACGCCCTCTCACTCACACGCCCTCTCACTCACACGCCCTCTCACTCACACGCCCTCTCCCTCTCACTCACACGCCCTCTCACTCACACACACCCATACAAAATACTATTGTGTGTGCATGTAGCTGCCAAATGTTTCGTGAACACGTTGAAGAGTGCACACATCAATACGGCTGTGTGACTGATCAGTTCACAAGCTGCATTGTGTATTTTATTTTAGCTCCATCAGTATGTCCTGATTCACTCACATGGTACCAAAATAAGAAGAGTAACTAAATTCAGCACAGGTTCTTCTGTCTCTATCCACAGGATGCACCGACTGGCTGTCTGAAACAACGTACTTTAAAGCACATACTTTGGCCTTCATGGTCACCAGATCTTTTTTTTGGCTTGTCATGTTCTCCAGCAATAAAACACTGTTTGAGGGAATGTCTTCTGGAGCCTCTCCTGTCCACTTCGAGAGAATCATTCCAAACTCGACTGTTCATTTAGAAAGCGCAACACTTTTGAATGCCATGTCATTTCCCAGCACGTATTATTGTATTTTGAGCACATGAGCAGTGATTGCTGTCAGCCAATAAGAATGTGAGAGGAAACACTGAGAGGCGGAGGAAACGACTAGTTAGGAATATCACGTGACAAACATTTATTTTCACAAAACAAACGGATTCTGAGATCCTTTGGGGTGGGTGGGGGCTAAAGTCACAAAGTAATGTATATGCTTGTTGGTCTACCATAAAAACTACACTAGATCTACATTATGCTGCACTGATACAGGGAGAACTCCACAGCACAAAATCTTTAGCACAGTCACTCTTCAGCACATAATCATCAGCCCTTTCACTCAAGGGCTAAAAATCATCAGCCCAGTCACTCTATAGCTATAAATCATCAGCCCAGTCATTCTATAGGTAAAAATAATCAGCACAGTCACTCTAGTGGATAGAATAAGTCAGCACAGTCACTTTACAGCTGAAAATCACCAGCACAGTCACTCTACAGCTGAAAATCACCAGCACAGTCACTTTACAGCTGAAAATCACCAGCACAGTCACTTTACAGCTGAAAATCACCAGCACAGTCACTTTACAGCTGAAAATCACCAGCACAGTCACTTTACAGCTGAAAATCACCAGCACAGTCACTTTACAGCTGAAAATCACCAGCACAGTCACTTTACAGCTGAAAATCACCAGCACAGTCACTTTACAGCTGAAAATCACCAGCACAGTCACTCTACAGGTAAAAAATCAGCCCAATCACTGCACAGTTAAAAATCATCAACACAGTTACTCTAGTGGATAGAATAAGTCAGCACAGTCACTTTACAGCTGAAGATCACCAGCACAGTCACTCTACAGGTAAAAAATCAGCCCAATCACTGTACAGTTAAAAATCACACAGTTACTCTAGTGGATAGAATAAGTCAGCACAGTCACTTTACAGCTAAAAATCACCGGCACAGTGTCAGTTTGCAGCTAAAAATAATCAGAACAGTCACTCTACAGCTGAAAATCATCAGAAGAGTTACTTTACAGATGAAAATCATCAGCACAGTCACTCCAGGGCTAAAAATCATCAGCCCAGTTTCTTTACATGATTAAATCATCAGCACAAACAATCTACAACTGAAAATCATCAGCCCAACCACTCTACAGAATAAAATAAGCACCAGCACAGTCACTTTACAGCTAAAAATCACCAGCACAGTCACTCTACAGCTGAAAATCACCAGCACAGTCACTCTACAGCTGAAAATCACCAGCACAGTCACTCTACAGCTGAAAATCACCAGCACAGTCACTCTACAGCTGAAAATCACCAGCACAGTCACTCTACAGCTGAAAATCACCAGCACAGTCACCTTACAGCTGAAAATCACCAGCACAGTCACTCTAGTGGATAGAATAAGTCAGCACAGTCACTTTACAGCTAAAAATCACCAGCACAGTCACTCTACAGCTGAAAATCACCAGCACAGTCACTCTACAGCTGAAAATCACCAGCACAGTCACTCTACAGCTGAAAATCACCAGCACAGTCACTCTACAGCTGAAAATCACCAGCACAGTCACCTTACAGCTGAAAATCACCAGCACAGTCACTCTACAGCTGAAAGATCAGCACAGTCACTCTACAGCTGAAAGATCAGCACAGTCACTCTACAGCTGAAAGATCAGCACTGTCATTCTACAGTTAAAAATCATCAACACAGTCACTCTAGTGGATAGAATAAGTCAGCACAGTCATTTTACAGCTAAAAAATCACCAGCACAGTCACTTTACAGCTAAAATCACCAGCACAGTCACTCTAGAGCTAAAAATCACCAGCACAGTCACTTTACAGCTGAAAATCATCAGCACAGTCACTCTACAGCTAAATATCATTAGCCCAGTCACTCTACAGTTAAAAACCATCAACACAGTCACTCTAGTGGATAGAATAAGTCAGCACAGTTTACAGCTAAAAATCATCAGCACAGTGACTCTACAGCTGAAAATCCTTAGCACAGTCACTCTACATGATTAAATCATCAGTATAGTCACTTTACATCTGAAAATCATCAGCACAGACACTCTACAGCTAAAAATCACACGCACAGTAACACTTCAGCTAAAAATCACCCGCACAGTCACTCCAGGGCTAAAAATCATCAGCACAGTCACTTTAAGTCAAGTCAAGTAGCTTTTATTGTCATTTCAACCATATATAGCTGTTGCAGTATACAGTGAAATGTTTCTCCAAGACCACGGTGCTACATAAAAACAAAGACAGAGCTAAGGATTTAGTAAGTAGTCCTAGATACATAAAGTGCAACTGTGCAAACTGGTGCAAACAGTGCAGGACAAGACAAACAAAACAGACAAGACAGTGCAGGACAAAAGACAGTGCAAACAAAAAATTAGAAAACAATACACAAAAGACAATAAACAGAAACACTGTTGACCAGTGTAAATACTGTATGTTCAAGCAGCTTAAAATCATCAACACAGTTACTCCAGGGCTAAAGATAATCACAGTCACTCTAGAGAATAAAAAAGTCAGCAGTCACTCTACAGCTGAAAAACATCAGCAGCGTCAGTTTGCAGCTAAAAATAATCAGAACAGTCACTCTACAGCTGAAAATCATCAGAAGAGTTACTTTACAGCTGAAAATCATCAGCACAGTCACTCCAGGGCTAAAAATAATCAGCCCAGTCTCTTTATATGATTAAAATCATCAGCACAAACAATGTACAACTGAAAATCATCAGCCCAACCACTCTACAGAATAAAATAAGCAGAGTCACTTTACAGCTGAAAATCATCAGCACAGTCAATCTACACCTCTAACTAGGGCTGGGCGATATGGCTGAAAACTGTATCAGTGTTTCATATTGGTCAATATCGATAATTATTGATATTTTTATGACCCATTTAAAATAAGGACCAGGAGAAAAATATATTACATTTAAACATTTTTATTTTAAGCTAAACCTTCCTCTTATCATAATCCCTTCAGTTATTAAGACAGAAATGTCAACAACCAGGAAAACTCAAATAATTAAAATGTAAACATAAGTCTAAAGTCACAATGAACACTTAATTATCTCTTAACATTTAAGGTGCAAAATGAAAGAAAATGTAAGAAATGCTAAATAAAGTGTAATAAAATAGTGCAAAGTGTTAAATATAAACATAGAGAAACCTGAGAATTTGGCGCAAGTTTAGTGCTAGGATGTTCACTAGCTGTTCACCTTCTGGTGAATAAAGAGTTTTAAAATATGTGCAGTGTTTTGTAAACATAAATAAAACTGAGGTAGAATGAGATACATCTGTAATATAAAAAACAAACCTGATACAGTACAGTAACATTGAAATATAAAACCTGCCGAAATATGAAAAAGTAACTCCAAGTTATTCTTACTCTAATCATACTTGAAGTTGAACTATTCAAGTATATTTTCAGTCCAGGTTTTGTGCTAGGAACACCAGCTGGTTGACCTTCTCTGGGTCTAAAGCTGCCCTGGTGCCCGAGCTGACTTTTCCTCTTTTATTTACAATTTCCTCGCTCGCTGCGGCTCATTTTCTGCTTATCGGTCGCCGGTTGATGAAGAGGAATCCAGCAGACCAGCACGAGACAACGATATGGCGCAACCAAACTTTATACTGTTACATGATTGGCTGTTAGCGTGTCACTCCCTATGTTGCCAGGTTACCAGAGAGTGAGTGCCTTTGTTAATGCAACCAAACTTGGTTCGCAACCTCCGTTTTCTTCCCGACAAAGAATAAAAAATATCGAATGTTTTATCGAACACATTTTTATTGATATCGATCACGTGTCTATCGCGATACATATCGTTATCGTTTTATCACCCAGCCCTACCTCTAACTCATCAGCACAGTCTCTCTACACCTCTAACTCATCAGCGCAGTCTCTTTACAGCTGAAAATCATCAGCACAGTCACTCTACACCTCTAACTCATCAGCACAGTCACTCTACACCTCTAACTCATCAGCACATTCAAACTCATCAGTACAGTAATTCTATATTCGGTATATTCAAAAATGTTTCTGTGAGCAATAGTAAAAAAAAAAAAATTATTAATGTGAGCGTTCCAAGAAAGTAAACTCCACATAAATCTAACATATAATGCACCACAGCCCCAATATAACCTGAAGACTGTAGCTTGAGTAAAGATCCACAAAAAAAAATCTAGCATAATTAAGACCTATGGTTTTTTTTCTTCTAGTCACACGGTCATCTACTGTAAAGATATGAAAAAAATCAACACTGGATTGACGATCACGATCAATAAGAGTGCTGTACAATGTGCTCCAGAAGCCTGTGTATACCACTGGAGTACTTGCTGCTGAGTCCAGTTAGTGAAACACATTAATATTTTCAACACAACAGACAGAAATGATTTTAGAATATCATCATTTTAATGAAGCATCGTAACCAGAGTTGAGTGGGTAAGAGTTCATTTCTGGTGGATTTCATCAATTATACAATTATACAGCTGAGCAGTTTTAGGGCCTTGCTCAGGGGTCCAGGAGTGGCAGCTTGGTGACCCTGGTGTTTGATTCCAATCAGTAGTCCAACACCTTAACCAAAGCTTCCACTTTCTTCCACAACTTTAGACAGAAAGCTAAAGATAAAAAGCGATGAAACTTTTTTTCTCTCAGATAGTAATGCACTCTTCTCAGTAGTTTGAGCACCATACAGATGTTTGAGTAGATATCTGCTGTGGAGAAACGTGGGCACTAAAAATCTCTTTCACTTGTGTTACTGGCTAAAGCAGAACCAGTAAAGAAAGGTTTATTTAAAAAAAACTCTAATCAAAATGAGAAAAGTTTCATTAAAGCACAAACAGACCTAGTGATGAACAAATGAGTTTGTTTTCTTCAAGTGAATCTCACATTAATTCAGTTAAACATGCTTCATGTCCCTCACTCACTCTCAATCACTGACTTATAAGGATGTGCTGTGATCGAGCACTCATCCTCAGTTATGTATACATTCTTGCACAATGGAGGAGGAAATAAAGCTCTCTCTCTCTGTATATCTATGTGTGTCTCTCTGTGTGTGTGTGTCTCTCTGTCTCTGTGTGTATGTGTCTCTCTCTCTTTCTCTTTGTGTGTCTGTGTGTGTCTGTCTATGTGTGTGTCTGTGTGTCTCTCTCTCTATGTGTGTGTCTGTGTGCATGTCTCTCTCTGTCTCTCTGAGTGTCTGTCTTACTTTGAGTGTGTGCGTCTCTCTCTCTGTCTCTCTGAGTGCGCGTGTCCCTCTCTGAGTGCGCGTGTCCCTCTCTGAGTGCGCGTGTCCCTCTCTGAGTGCGCGTGTCCCTCTCTGAGTGCGCGTGTCCCTCTCTGAGTGCGCGTGTCCCTCTCTGTCTCTCTGCCTGTCTCCCTGTCTCTCTGCCTGTCTCCCTTTCTCTCTGCCTGTCTCTCTTTCTCTCTGCCTGTCTCTCTTTCTCTCTGCCTGTCTGCCTGTCTCCCTGCCTGTCTCCCTGTCTCTCTGCCTGTCTCCCTGTCTCTCTGCCTGTCTCTCTTTCTCTCTGCCTGTCTCTCTTTCTCTCTGCCTGTCTCTCTTTCTCTCTGCCTGTCTCTCTTTCTCTCTGCCTGTCTCTCTTTCTCTCTGCCTGTCTCTCTTTCTCTCACAACACAACACCAAATCCATATCATCTCATAACATGTTTAGTTCAGATGATAGGACTGTTTGAATGGTATTCAAAAATAAACCTAATGTATTACATCAAAAGAAAAAAAATGCAAGATGCAATAAGACCTGTTTTGTAATGCCACTGTGGCACCAGGAAAAGAAACAGAATGAACTGGCGAGGTGGTGAGAGATTCCCAGCCCTAATGACAAGCGAGCTCTTTGTCTCTTTCCCCCTTCAGACTGCCCACGTAACAGAGGAAATTGTGGTGGTGTCTGTGCATGTGTGGTAGGGCAGAAAAGCCTGTCAGCACTCGAGCTGAACAATAACCCACATGACACTCGCTCCCTACTGGCTCATCAGCTGCTTTTCCTCCGCCATGTCTGAATAATCTGCATGATGTCCAGATTCTCTCTAATCATAATCTCATTACTCAAAATAAAAACCCTGATGATTTACTGCTTCCTCTGAGATTCTGCAGTATGGAAACAATGCACATTGCACTACCCCATAATGCAAAGGGACTGGTGCAGAAGAGTATAGTAAGAGATACGGATGTTACATGCTGTTCCCTGTGGTTAAATGGTACATGTTTACAACACCTGAGTAAACTGTTAAAAATTTATGATGATGATGATGTAGGTCACATGCAGTAGACTCCGAGTCGAATGCAGCGGGCGACTGAATCGAATGCAGCGGGCACTGTTACAGCATGTGATTTCAGACTCATGCAGAGAGAGTTACTCTGACACACACATAAAACACTGATAAATAATTTTTATATCAGTTATCACTGTTTGGAATAAGTGTGACTGACATAAGAAGCATTGAGATCTGAATTAGACAAGGAAGAATTTCACACGAATATAAAAAGCGTGCGAACTGGCAGTAGATGAATCAGAAACAGTACTGTGTATGCTAAGTACAACAAAAGCACAACTATCAGAGGTAAAAAAAACAAAAAACAAATATATGAGCAGGCATATCAGGAAGCTAATCTGCCACGGTAACAACACAAGCCTAATCAGCATTTAAAGAAGAACAGGAACCTCTGTGCATGGCTAGAAAGTATATCGATAAACCCACAGCTCACAACATGACCTCCAGACAAATCCTAGTTACACAGACGGTCAAAAATGTCACACCGTGAAACCACACGACAAACGAGTGCCAGACAACACACTATCGAGAGCTTTAAGCTATTTGGTTCTCCAAACGGTTTGCAAACTATGCAGTACTTCAGACATACTGACAAACTTCAAACACAAGCTTCATTTAAAGCGCATGATACCAAAAGCATCTTAAATCTGATTGGTCAGGAATGACTTTTCTTCAAACAGAAGAAAAAAAATGTCTTTTTTCTTATCAAACTCAGAGAAAAAGAAAAGAGAAGCCGGTGAGCGGATGGTGGTCTATAGCTGGTACAGTGCAAAGAAAAGAAAAGAAAAGAAATCTTTAAGCTATGCATCAACATTGCCAGAGATACATTTATATTTAAATGCATTTACCACTTTACCTTTTCCTCCATCTGTACATTTACAGCATTTGGCAACTGAGGGTTAAGGGCCTTGCTCAGGGGCCCAGCACTGGCAGCTTGGTGGACCTGGGATTCAAACTCACAACCTCCTGATCAGTAGTCAAACACTAGACCATTACATCCCCACAATTGTCCACAGTACCATCAACCTGTCCAGCAATGTTTTGGTTAAATACACAGTTGGTCACCTCATCATCAGAAGTCTGTTACTTCCTCTTTAGTGCAAACGATCAACACAGCAAAGCTTAAATCTACACAACAGATGGTTAAAGGACCGTTCACGCAGCTGTGTGACCTGCTAGGAAGATGAGACTACTGATGATTAATGTCATTCAGCAGCTCACACGGAGGGAGTTGCATGTGTGAGTTGTGTGTGTGCGAGTGCTCTGTGCTTGAATGCAGAGATCACCTGGCTAAAACTGGCAGGCTCTGCTGTCCACACACACACACAACCATTGTCCCTACACCGTATTAGGATATCCAGAGACATTTATCTCTGATTAGATTTGATAGCACAACCTGACCTACAAAATGTTAAGCAATTTCCTTAGAAGCTCAACATTTTTCTTCCTAAAAATACACCAAACAACCCTTTTTTTCCTCTACAATTAAATAAGAGAGAACCCAGTGGACATGTGAACGTGGAATAATCTGCACAGACGGTTTAACACACTACCTTTAAGCCCCTTCCTCTAATCTCACTTTGTCATCAAAAATGGAGAACGTTTGGAGTTCATGAAAGTGAAAAAAAAATTTGAGTGTATTATAACTTTATAATTTAAGTTTATCCAAGAAAATATACAACAGATTATTATATTAACAAAACACCAAAACATTTCTGCTGCAAGACAAAGATTTTGACCTGAAAACATTGAACAGACTAAAAACTGAAAAGTGTCAAAACTGAAAACATCACAAATCATTTCAAAGAAATAAACAAATCAAACAAAAATCATCATCATCATCATCATCATCATCGGAAACGTCATCATGTGAACATCAGACACCTGATTTCTAAAAGGATTCCAGTGAAGCGTGATGAACTGTTTACTGTGTTACTGCAGAATCGCTCAGAAATCCGACATCCAGCTGAGATTTAGTGGTCGCTGCAGTTCCTGACTTCACAACTCATAATATTATTAAGCTTCTCTACTCCCCTTAGACCTGAAAGGGTGATGTTCATTGTACTGACTTCCTTTTCTGGTCAATTAAATCATCTAGAGCAATATTTGAAATCACAAAATCGATCACAAGCCATTCTTTCTTCTTCTGCAAAAAATAATTAGGATTAAAAGTGGCACCATGTCACATGATCCCTTTGTTCAGTTTATCTAAATTAGACAGCAGCAGGTTTTCTTTTCTCTGCAAAACTGTTGGATGACACAAAGCATGTTGTGTTCGTGTCGTGTTAAACATCCTCATGCTTCTACATGTCTTATGAGGACCGATCCTGAGATGACGTCGTCAGCTAACAAAACACTGAACGCACTAAAAACTGCAGATTTAAATAGATCATGTCCTCAGGGATCTCGGAATTTCAGATGTACTAAATAAAATGGAATTTTAGGCAATGATTTTAAATGATTTCTGAAATCATTGTGGTGCAGTCTTCGTCTCGTCTTAGTCATGATAAAAAAAGATTGTTGAACATATTTAGTCTCGTCTGACGAAATTAACACTAACCTGAACACCCACCCCCCTACACCTGAACACACACACCCACCCCCCTACACCTGAACACACACACCCACCCCCTACACCTGAACACACACACACACACCCGTACACCTGAACACACACACACACCCGTACACCTGAACACACACACACACACACACACAACCGTACACCTGAACACACACACACACACACACACACACACACACACCCGTACACCTGAACACACACACACACACACACACCCGTACACCTGAACACACACACACACGTACACCTGAACACACACACACACACACCCCTACACCTGAACACACACACACACAGCCCTACACCTGAACACACACACCCCCCCTACACCTGAACACACACACCCCTACACCTGAACACACACACACACACACACCCGTACACACACACACCCCTACACCTGAACACACTCACACACACCCCTACACCTGAACACACACACACACCCCTACACCTGAACACACACACACACACACCCCTACACCTGAACACACACACACACAGCCCTACACCTGAACACACACACCCCCCCTACACCTGAACACACACCCCCCCTACACCTGAACACACACACCCCTACACCTGAACACACACACCCCTACACCTGAACACACACACCCCTACACCTGAACACACACACCCCTACACCTGAACACCCACCCCCCTACACCTGAACACACACACACACCCCCCTACACCTGAACACACACACACCCACCCCCCTACACCTGAACACACACACACACACCCGTACACCTGAACACACACACACACCCGTACACCTGAACACACACACACACACACACAACCGTACACCTGAACACACACACACACACACACACACCCGTACACCTGAACACACACACACACACACACACCCGTACACCTGAACACACACACACACACCCGTACACCTGAACACACACACACACCCGTACACCTGAACACACACACACACACCCGTACACCTGAACACACACACACACACACACCCGTACACCTGAACACACACACACACCCCCGTACACCTGAACACACACACACACACACACACACACACACCCGTACACCTGAACACACACACACACCCGTACACACACACACCCCTACACCTGAACACACTCACACACACCCCTACACCTGAACACACACACACACACCCCTACACCTGAACACACACACACACACACCCCTACACCTGAACACACACACACACACAGCCCTACACCTGAACACACACACCCCCCCTACACCTGAACACACACACCCCTACACCTGAACACACACACACACCCGTACACCTGAACACACACACACACACCCGTACACCTGAACACACACACACACACACACCCGTACACCTGAACACACACACACCCGTACACCTGAACACACACACACACACACCCACACCCGTACACCTGAACACACACACACACCCGTACACACACACACCCCTACACCTGAACACACTCACACACACCCCTACACCTGAACACACACACACACACCCCTACACCTGAACACACACACACACACACCCCTACACCTGAACACACACACACACAGCCCTACACCTGAACACACACACCCCCCCTACACCTGAACACACACACCCCTACACCTGAACACACACACCCCTACACCTGAACACACACACCCACCCCCTACACCTGAACACACACACACACACCCGTACACCTGAACACACACACACACCCGTACACCTGAACACACACACACACACACACAACCGTACACCTGAACACACACACACACACACACACACACACCCGTACACCTGAACACACACACACACACACACACCCGTACACCTGAACACACACACACACACACACACACCCGTACACCTGAACACACACACACACACACACACACCCGTACACCTGAACACACACACACACACACACACACACACACCCGTACACCTGAACACACACACACACACCCGTACACCTGAACACACACACACACCCGTACACCTGAACACACACACACACACACACACACACCCGTACACCTGAACACACACACACACCCGTACACACACACACCCCTACACCTGAACACACTCACACACACCCCTACACCTGAACACACACACACACACCCCTACACCTGAACACACACACACACACACCCCTACACCTGAACACACACACACCCAGCCCTACACCTGAACACACACACCCCCCCTACACCTGAACACACACACCCCTACACCTGAACACACACACCCCTACACCTGAACACACACACCCCTACACCTGAACACACACACCCCTACACCTGAACACACACACCCCTACACCTGAACACACACACCCCCCTACACCTGAACACACACACACACACACACCCCTACACCTGAACACACACACACACCCCCCTACACCTGAACACACACACACCCCCTATACCTGAACACACACACACCCCCTATACCTGAACACACACACCCCTACACCTGAACACACACACCCCTACACCTGAACACACACACCCCTACACCTGAACACACACACCCCTACACCTGAACACACACACCCTTACACCTCAACGCACACACACCCCTACACCTGAACACACACCTGTACAAACACAGCTTATCTTTCAAAAAAGCCTACACTAAAATAAAAGCCCAGAAGGCCCAGAGGGGCACCGAGGGCACCGAGGCTCAGAAAAGTTTTCACTGATAGTCTAACAACTTTCAGTAGCACATGCTTACAGGCTCTGTACTGTAAAGTTCAGCTAATTCCAGTTTACCCTCCACAAGCACCAATCCTCCTCAATAAGTACCCCACTGTCTTAGGTGTTGGGGCCACAACCACTGATTTGTACCAGCCCACGCTAATGTAACTGGCTGGAACCGGCCCTGGTTCTGACCCTGATTCATTTTTCACTTTCTCTCCTTTTTACTGAATGTCACAAGCCGAATGAGGAAGTCTACATTTCAGTATTGACTTGTTGAGTAAAATTGATTCCAATATCCAATTTTTGAGAATTACAGGGTTTTTTTAAATTGCCCCTTCATTAAGCGGTGCTTTTTGGGCACTTTTTTCACCGTTAGGAGATTTGTACAGGACCACCAGATAATCAGATACATTTATTCCTGACATCATGGTTTATTAGCTCAGTGAGTGATGCTTAAAAGCAGCAGGTTTAGTTCTGTGTCTTAGTGGCAAGTCTACGATGCCACCGTCACCTACAGCATCCTGCTGCTCTGTCCAAAACTTTAGTTTTTCTTCTATGTCACACTGTTGTTCAATTCGTTCTCCAAAACGCTTCCTTCTTCTTACAGAGTAGGGTCCTTATTGGATATCTGAGCTTTCCTAGCCTTCTTTAACCTTCGGGAATACCACAGGATATCCTCTAAACTTCACAAAACAACAAACTACAGTGACCCGGGCTGAGACTGCAAATACGTCATACAGTCTCTCTCTCCTTCTGTCTGTTTGTCTGTCTGTCAGCGAACGCTCAGTCACTACTAAACAAACTGGTTGCTGCATCAATTCCCAACGTAGCCTGCTGTGTGCTCCATTTTGCAGAGACGTACCAAGGAGCTAACTTACCAGGCTACATTTTAAACACTTCCTCATGCCCCACAGTTGTCTGTCATTAACAGAGCCCAGAATAAAGGGACTAGCAAGAGTACGTCATGCACTCTGATGGGAAAGCCCCCAGCCTCGGCCCCCTGCTCTGCAGTCTGTTCATACACGACTCAATGAGATCATCAAGCTTCCAGACGGCACCACGGTCGTCCGGCTTGTAAACAATAATGAGTCTGCCTACAGGACAGAGATTCCCAACATGTCCGCCCAGTGCCAGGATGACCAGCGGGCTCCGAATGTTACATTATATTACATTTACGCAGGCGCCTTTATCCAGAGCAACCTACATGTATCTCATTCATACAGCCAGGCAACTGAAGTTTAATGGCCTTGCTCAGGGGCCCAGGAGTGGCAGCTTGGTAGCCCAGAGATTTAACCTTCATGTTGTCCCTGGGTCTTTTTGACCCCGCTGGAAGAATTTAATGTGTCATAACTTGGGTTTTCTTCCACATATTTGCCTGAAATTTACCAGGATTGTTCCAAATTATGAACTTTGCAAGCAAAATTAATTTTATCTATTTTTGTTGAACTATGTGTTCAGAACAGTATATACTACGCGTTCGTTATCCTCTTGGGTCATTTTAACTCGGCCACATTTAGTGGGGCAATAGGTCACTTTTGCCCTATTCAGCGCAATGAACATACATACAGACACAAAAATGCACACGTAAAATGTCCACTAACACACGCACCCAAAACACACACACACCCCACACACACACAAATTGGGCATTGCATTTCATTAAGCCTCCAGAAAAGGAAAAAAAAGCCAAACATTTGTAAATATTTCACATTTTTGATATGCCTTCGCCTAGCAGAGGGCAAAATATGATCTACCGAAATGATGCTACACACACACACACACACAGTCAAACACTGTTCAAAGCATTGGACATTGCAATTCAGTTTCCAGACAAAAAAAAAGCTACACATTTGTAAACATTTCACACACACATGCACACACATGCACAAACACACACACATATTGGGCATTGCATTTCATTAGGCCTCCAGAAAAAAAAAAGCTACACATTTGTAAATATTTCTCACTTTTGATATACCTTTGCCTAGCAGAGGGCAAAATATGATCTACCGAAATGATGCTACACACACACACACACACACAAAAGCACTGGGCATAGCAATTCATTAGGCCTCAAGAAAAAACAAAAGCTACTCATTTGTAAATATTTCACACGTTAGATGCATTTGTCCAGCTGGGGGAAAAATCTGATCTACCAACAAGCTTTACACACACACACACACACACACACACACACGCATTGGGCATTGCAATTCATTGGGCCTCCAAAAAAACAAAAACAATCATTTGTAAATATTTCACACTTGTTATATGCATTTGTCCAGCTGGGGACAATATCTTCTCTTCTGTTCTTCTTCTACCAACAATCTTTATACACACACACACACACACGTTGTGTTTTCATATTCAAATCATATTTGTTTTCTCTCTCTTATTTATGAATTTAGTTGCATCAGTCAGCTTTGGCCTGGAGATATGCTGAGTAATGTTTGACATTTATCAGTCAGTGGTTATCCAAAATAATATTTAATCATTTCTGCTTATTTTACTCAAAACATGGCAAAATTCCATAAGGGTTATCATTCATAAATTAAGTATAATAAAACAAAACATAAGGAGGTAAACAAAGTTTTATTCACATGAAATTATGGCATGTTTTTGAGTGTGTGTGTGTGTGTGTGTGTGTAGCCTGTTGTTGGTTGATCAGATGACATCAGGTGGGCAAAATACATATTACAAGTGTAAAATAGATATTACACACAGAATAGTGCTAATTGTAGAATTTTTGATTTATAAGCATTCAAGTCAATTTATCCTGTAAAAAAAACAGGTTTTATTATTTGCTGACATTCAAAATGGTCAAAATGGTTTCAAAACAATTTCCTTCCCTTGAAATATACCAGCCTGTAATCGTGCATCAACTTTTGTGCCTCTATAGTGAAAATAATTCAAAATTTGTTTTTTGTTTTTTTACTAAAAAATGAGGCATTTTTGTATATAAATAAGGTTTATTATACCAAATATATATTATTTTTTTTGCAAAATATATGTTAATATGTTGGAAACAAGTTAGACTAAAAAGGTAAAGGTTAAATAAAAAAAAAAAAAAGGGGGCTATCATATATAGTTCATTTTTTATAAGCAGTCAAAACAGACAAGGTCAAGTAGACTCAGCGCTCCTAATTTGTATAGGAGGACAACACAAGGGTTAAACTCACTTGAACGTTAGTTCTCAGGAGCTCCCACGTCTGTCAACATCAAGAGCTCTGCGGCAGAAATCAGCAGCAGCTTTATGTGGTTTTCACATGAACGCATTTGTCTGCTGGATTGGTCTGCTTTCAGAATTGATGCATGAAGAACACAACCACAGCTCAATCGACTCTTTTTTTTTTTTTTTATTATTATTTTAGGCCGTTATTTAGACTGTCTTTTCATCTCTTTTGAGGCTCATGACCTTCCATCATGCTCCACGTGTGGTGAGGAGACTATTGATGATATCAGCTAAAACGTACACTTCTTTAACAATCAGGGACCCGAGTACAAGTTGTGTTCACATTGATGGCAATCATGGCACTGCTCTAGTGAGAACGAACTCACACCACCACCCACAAGAAGTCTCGGGTTAGGTACAGCGCTGCCCTCCCTGCTTCACATGACAGCTTTCATGTACCGATTAATCACATGACCTGTGATCCGTTTCATGCTACTAACAATATAAAAGTGCCTGAGATTCCTGGGCACCGTCACTTGATCTGATGTTTTGGAGGAGATTTAAGAACAGAATGTTTCTTGTCTCAGTGTAAATCTGTGGTTTGGTGAGAACTAAGACATAAAAGTCCTTCATACGACAATGAGAACTGCATTGCTAACATCAGCACAGATCTTCTACATCACAGATACTTCTCCACCACACACACACACACACACACTCTTACTTCATCATTTTTCTCTCTCTCAACTTTTTCACTTTCCATACTACCTGGAAACACTGTTCAGTGATGAACACTCGTACCTCTGAGTCACCGCTTGCGCTTCAAGCTGATTTAATTGTCCCTACGTGATGCTACACTGCCATAGTTCTCGGTGGCATTTACCCCAATTATACCCTGATTTACCCCAGTGACCTTTGTGAAGCTTGCACTGGAAACTTCAGCACGAGACCATTCTCTTCCTCTCCAGTAAAAATAGAAAGGAGACAATTGACTTGTGAACCTGGAATGATTCTCACTCACGTGTGATTAAATGAGAGCAGCTGGAAGCTTCGCCCCTTCCTCCCATTTCACGTGTGTTCACGGAGCAGACTCGACTTCCGTTAAGGAAAATGGAGAACATTTTCAGTTCTAGTGACGGATAAGTATATAGCCAAGATTACTTTACTACATTTATTACTATAACAAGATGATGGTTGTTGATCAAATGATTAAAAGATTCAAATATTTGTCAAAATCCACCCTCCAGCTGAGTGGACTGGACTGGAACCCATACTCCTTCCCCTGGTCTCCTGAAACAGGAAAGGGTGGGAACACTCGTTTTCCCGTCATTTTTTAGTCAGTTGGCTCGAGTCGATTAAAACGGTTAATGTTGATGATTTTAAACCTAAATCACAAGCTAGGAAAACGGAGAGTATCAGCTACTCACAAAAGTTTTTTTATCCTACTACACAACTGTGATTTTCGTTCCGTGTGCAGACTCGGCAATAATTCTTCTCTCATGCAGGTGAAGACACACCTCATGTTACTGTCGTACTTGCTCTCTCTCTTTCTCTCCCCCCCCCACACTGAGTTACTAGAGCATTAGCATCACATTGTTCCTGTATGTCGTGACAACAACGCGACTTCATCATGCGGCGCTCTATCAGGATTTTCCGGGGTTTATTCTGAAGTCTTTACTGATTAAACTATGGTGCTTAAAGAGGCCTAACTTTCTTTCCTGCTGAAACGATCAAATCATAAACCCACTTGCTGTACCAGCAGGTAAAGGTCCAGTGTGTTCCCCAGTTACATGTTTTGCTCAGAGACTAGTTGAAAAAAGGGTACATTCCAGCAGAATAATACAAGAAAGTGAACAAGAATATAATCCTCTAAAATCAGGTTTAAAACCCTTTGCGTCTATACAAAAAGCATGTCAAGACTAATGTTATTTGTGCTCCTCATTTAAATGAAGAAGCAAATAAATCTGGCTGGTAAAAATCTTTAGCGTAAACTAGTTCACAGCTCAGCCAACACGCCATCCAAACCGGCTTGTCCTGGACGCCTGGGCTACTGATTCATTTCCCCTCATCCTGCTTTATTTAGGAAATGACTCGTTTGTAGGTGGAACAAACACCGCTCTCGAATGGCTTCAGCAGTGGACAGTTTCTTTGGAAATACTGTGGTCTTCAGGCCATGTTAAGCTCTTGGAATTGACTCGGGATGGATTGTGATGAGGCAGGATACCTACAGGGTACCTTATAGGGTACCTCAAGGGTACCTGCATGGTACTTACACGTCTAAAGAAGCCTAGCAACATGGCAGGTCATTTTCTGTTTGTTTTATTTGCAAATTTGATCTCAACTCACACACACATCCATCTTATCTCATCAGAATGACATAAACTGATGGACCTGCACACTGCCTTGTGTTATTAGTGTTATTTGGGACGCAGTTCAACAGCAGACAGTTTTGTATGCAAACTTTTGCGACTGAACTAAACCCAGCTCAGAGTCTTGTGCAACCTCACAGCACTGTTCTTCACTCACATGACTCGAGACTAATCACCCACACCATGTGTGTGTGTGTGTCTGCGGCTGCCTGGAAAACCCCTTTCACATTTTCACACACGTTCCGTAAACTACAAGCTCCTGAAAGACGTTTCTCTCCTGCACACATCGCACTCAGACATAAAGGCCTGGAAAGTGAAAGAGAAAAAAAAAAAGAATTAACGTTTAAGAATATTTCACTCCACTTCCACTGAAAGACGTATAGCAGGCTGGTTGAGTATACAGCATCCTCATCATGATATAATACGCCATGATGCACTTTTCTTGGACGAGTGTTTTTTTTAAGTAATTTTTAAATATATATTTTTTTGCTAAATGAAAAAAAAAAAAAGTTAACTATAATAAACAGAACATTTGGGGAAAAAGTTCTTTTCAGCTTTGCACAAGCAGCGAACTTGAGGTTTCACTTCAGTTTCCCACTGCTGACCAAGAACTTTCACTACAAACCTTTTACTACACACACACACACCCCTATGTAAAACCACACACAAATATAAACATACATACACACATATAAACATATGTACATTTGCATACACACAGACCCACACACACCTACAGCTGAGTGATATGTCCTATAAATTGAATCCTTGATTTTTTGAGACAAAATTCGATTTCCGTTTTTCAACATTGACATAAACCACAAATATGAATTGATCTATAGTAATTGATCACCCAGCTCTACTACAAACACGAACACACATGCGTACATATACACACACAGTACAACTGGGATAGTACAAGTCACTGAAAAAGGCCAGAATGGAGCGAAACATTCCAGCTGTGTTGCTGAATGGTTTTCAGTACAAAAGAGTAAAATGATCAGGCGAGACGCAACTCAAACCACGTTGGAAGACATTCTTTAAGGTATTATGAAAGTCATTAAAGATAAGCCAGATGTCACATCATATACTGACTCTTCTAATAAACATAAAATACTCAATACATAAATGAATAGTGTATGTAGGAGATTATGGTTGATTTCTGAATTGAATGTATTTTTAAAGGCAAAAAATGACTACATACAAAAAAAAAAATCAGTCATCAACTCTAATATTAACAAAAGGATTGTTTAGGGAACATCTTACAACCTAGAGCACAAAACATGGGTCCTACATCATCCCACTTACATGTGAGTCATTAATACACACATTGTATTGATTTGGAAAATGACATGATAAGCAGCAGAAAACTCCCAAAATTACATGTATAAAAAAATACAGAAATACACGAACCCACAGTTAGACTGCTCTGAACCCCTGAAGATCACTGCAGAAAAATATTTTATCCAAATGATATGATCATGAGTTTATCCAAGCTCAGCGTTTCATTAACACATTCAATTCCTCTAATCTCTGAACTCAAGCGCTTTTAGCTGACCCGCTTTAGTCCTTCAGTGATTCTGTAATATGATACACTTTTCTGAGGTCTCATAATATATTCAGAAAAAAATCTGAATTTGTTTCAAAGCAGCTAATTGATATGATAATTCTGTACTTTATAAACGTGTCTGTTTTGTACATTGAAAGTGATGACATGCCATGTGTGTAATATTAGCCCCGCTCCTGTGTACTGCTCCAGGAAGATGCTGCTGATTTACGGGGTGGAAAAGGGGCAGAGCTATAGAGCGAGCAGGTCCAGAATAATCACTCTAGCTAACATGTTGTACTAAATGGAGCCACACGCTGTTCTGTAAACGACAGATGAAAACGCTCGGCTCGCCGGCTTCCGTTCACATCGATCTGGAACGAGACACACAAGAGTTTTTGCAGCTGAACATCATTACAAACGATCTATCTTCCATTTACACAACCACTGAGAAAGATCATTAGTACGCTTTCGTGTGTTCGACATAAGCCAACAGGAAGTTACAACAGATCAGAATTCAGCAACGTGTTTTTGTTTTAACATGTTAGCTTCATTATAAAAACAGAGAGGAAGCAAACAGACTTCCAGCCACATCCCCATTCTCATGACACGGCTCTTTTAAATAAGAACCTGAAAATCTGCAGCAGATGCGGTCACCAATCGCATGAAGATAACCAATGACTTTTGATATATTTCAGAACATTTAAAGACCTTTGAATTCAGTGTAAGCTGAGAAGTAAGTTATTATGAAGCCACAAGTAGAGTGTGGAGTTGTAGAGCCTGAAAAGGAGAGTGACGACTGATTGAGCTGAAGACTAAATGAGCCAGACTAAAAAGATTACAGTAAAAAAAGAATAAATAAATGAATTTACACTGAGGAAATGGAATTATTGTGATGTGAAAAGAAAATCAGGCCTATATGTGGAGTCAGACACAGCAGGTAATTATGGTTCAATAGGGAATATGTCACAAGCTACAGCCCAAGTAAGTTCCTCTGGAGTTTCCTTCAGCCATTTTTGATATCATCATCATCCCCTATAGAGCAACTTTTTGAAAATGGTAACATCATTCGTTTACCTAAATAGAAATTTGCTGTATTTAGTATTTCATGACTAACTGAATCTCATCCAAAGTGTATTGGTTGCCTTAGTAATAAAATCCCTCCCCCTCTCTCTCTTTATTTATTTATTTTTTTAGGTATAATTATATGAACTGGATATTTGATGTGCACATTCCTGCGTGACACATTCTACACATTCTACATTCAATCATCATCATCATCTTCAAAACGGTCTCTCTGATCAGAAACATATTAAACACAGGAAAAAGGCAAGACTTCTGGGTGTGGTGTTCACACCAAGACTACACCATTTGTGGAACTGTGATACTGTAAAGTCCATGATATCTCAAGCTGTGGTGTAAAACACCTAGATGTGCATGTGGGAATGAAACCTTAAGCACAACCTGATGCAGGGGCTGCAATAAACCCCACAGTCAACTGGACACAGTGTTCTCAGACTGATCGAAAGAGATTCCACGCAACAAACAACCCAAGAGGCTTCAACATTTCACACCTTAGCGTTGTGCACCACTGAGGTTGCCAGATATCATTCCTAACCAAGACAGACAGATCTTATGGTCTCAAGAAGCATAGACTTGTGATTTATTTAAAAATATGTTTTTCAATATCAGCAAAGAAAGGCTGTTCTCCATCTCTCCCCTTCTCTTTTTTATTCTATTCATTTTCTTACTTTCTGGTCTCTAGCAATTAAAAACAGGCTTGTCATAAAGGGTAATAGAGAAACTTGCTGCCTCCTGCTCAAACGGAAAAGCAAAAAATAAAAAAGTTAATGGGATTGGCAGATTGAACAAGTTTACAAATACTCTGCAGCAACCAAGGTTTTTTTTTTTACAGCAAAGAATCAGAATTAAATCCATCAAAGTGCAGACTGTGTCTGTGTGTGTGTGTATGTATGTGTGTGTGTGTGTGTGTGTGTTCTACAGTAATACTTCTACTGTAATGTTTAAGGCTAAGTATAAGAGAGAAAGAATTGTGGACTGGATAATGTGCATGTGTCAGACAGGCATGTGAACCACAATGACCTCAAGACCCATCACATAATAACTTAAAATAGAAAAAAAACATCTCACTTTCCTGTGCTGGATTTTGCTGAAACATGGCAACCTGCTACATGATGACTGTTATTAATTCACAAATGAGAAGCACGCCTGCTGTATCGAGCACAAGCAAACAAAGGTATGTTAAAAATGAGCGTCTATACTGTACACTGGATGACATGAAAAATAATGTAAAAATTCTCTCTGTGTCATTCAGTTCAGCTACGTCTTCAAACCGCAGTTGGGTCAAGGTTACTATCGTCCTAAAAGGATCTTGAACCCCTTCTAGTAGAGAAACCACTATTTTGAATTCAGCATTTAACCTTTTTACGAGGCTTTCAGTTAAATTAACAGTACAGTGTTCCTAGAACTCGGCACATACTGTGTCTGACCTTAAATATCCAAAACCACAGACTGATTACATTGAACCTACTGATATAGACGACTATAATAATACTCATCTCTCCAGCATCCAACATCCACTCAGCAGCAGCCAGCTACTTTTTAATGTACATTTTGGTTTTCACATTTTCCCCCATGTGCTGGATCAACATTGTGTCCTGCACGCCAGCGATCTGTCTTCAGGGACTTTAACAGACATTTTAAACCACTGCTTATTAATCTACATGTCATAAAATAAGGTCTATCAAATATGTATCTTGAGAGAATAAAAAAATCTTTAATCATCGGATTAATAGCTGGCTGATTTGACTTCGTAAGATTGATGTGAAACAATATGTCAGGGTTCTTTTTGAAGAGATTGAGTAAATAACTTTTATGGTAATTGCAAACTGAAACAGTAAAAAAATTATTTTGAAACCACAGAAAGTGGCTTAAAATCAAAAATATAAAAAACTGAGTGTCTATTTCAAGCAGAACAAGAACTATAAATTATTAATTACTTCATTTTTTATTTAATAGTTTAAATGAATCATTGTTTTTACACCTATTAAATCCTGTCAAATATTTTTTTTTTATCCTGTCAAATATTGTTAATGAAAACACTGTAGCTGTTTCTTGGTCGTGGGGTGACGCCGGTGACGCCATCTTGGAAAACAGAGCTTTAATGGGAATTAATTAATTGCTGTAACTGTAATTAGTGTAACGACACCAGTGACCATTAAAAACTTCGCCGACATAAAGTAATGGCACCACAACAGCGAGCAAATAATATATAGGCTAATTTTGGTTGTTTATTTATAAAGAACTGCATCAGTGGCTCACTTTCCGGATAGAATATAAAACAGTGTACAGTATTAGGAGAATGATCCACATCTGCTATTCAGATAAATAAGTTAAACTTACCGCAGTGTGTGATGTTTCTGCTTTACACACACACACACACACACACACACACACACACACACACACACACACAGCCTGTTTACTGAACTGACGCGCCCTCAGCACGCTGCCACCGCCGGATATCTGCCCTACTTTTAAAAAGCCCTCTTTAAGTTCGACCCAAACAACGTGAAATAAACACTGGTAAGCTTTGTGGGGCTCGACTTTATATATTAGCATCTTTGTTGTCGAGAAAGATACACCACAAGCAGGACAGTAAGGTAACGTTAGTTTTAGCAATGGAGCAAACGGCATGTCTCAGTGTTTCACAATGAAATAGAGCTCTGAAGCTGGGAATAAGACGTCCTGAGGAGAAACAGACATGAGAGATTGTTTGATGAACAGTGATTTAAAATGGTGTGTGTGCTTAAGGGAGGAGAGAGGTAGGCCTCAGGAGAAGCCTGGTATCTGGAGTTAGGGGGAGGTTGTGTGTGTGTGTGTGTGTGTGTGTGTGTGTGTGTGTGTGTGTGTGTGTGTGTGTGTGTGTGTGTGTGTGTGTGTGTACACAAGCAGGGGATCAAAGCGCTCTTAGAGGATACAAAATGTCATGCAGGATACAAAAGTAGCGCCGAGGCCATGTGAGTGTTACTTAGTCGCAAGTTGAAGCTGTGTGTTGTAGCAGCGGCGCAGAAGCAGGAATCTGCTGCCGTGTTTCTCACCATGAAGTCGGAGCCGAAGTTATCTTCTCCTCTCTGTTCTCCTGATCGCATGGCGTGAACCCCCTGAATGAACTTCCTCAAGATATTCGCCTGATCCATTCTCACTGTCCCTGAACACCGGCACCAGCGCCGAAACGTAGGTACAAAATATCAAGTAGAAAAAAATATATAGAAAAATAAATTAAATAAATATCTTAAAGGGAAAAATCTTCTCTGTAGATAAATTCCGACATCGTTATAGATCCATGATCCTGTTTACTCCCAGATGAACGTGTCAGCTGTGAATATGTCCTCTTTCACTGGGAAACTGTGTTATGGATGTATACAGTACATGCATATATGTATGTGTGTGTGTGTGTGCATCTACATGAAGCACCACTTCTCCCCTCCTTCGCTCCACACTGCCACATTACCAACTAAACTCAGAAACAAAACTGTCTGGACCGCCCACAAGCCGCCACGATCCAGTCTCCACCCTCCGCAGAGAAAAATCCTGCTGCAATTGGACAGCGACGTACAAATACTAGCGTCTGATTGGCTACAACATTCTGCCTATCAATCTTCTTATTTCCTAATTGTAAGATCTCGCTGTCGATCTGGACATGACGTCAACAAGGTTATAATTGGTCGAATCCAGCGTGTTCGTCCCACCCAGATTTCCGCTATATGTGACGTGTGCGTGTTAATCAATAACCATAAAAAAAAAAAAAACGCGATTTGATACAGTGTGAATTCAGGTAAACTGGGACAAGCTATAAAATTGGGAAAATTCAAGCTTGTAGCATTTATTTTTCTGTCCTGATGAAACTAAATAAATAGCATCATCGAAATGAAATATTACTGATAGGAATAACGTGACTTGACTCACGTGACATCATCTAAATGGGTGTGGTCAGTCTGAAACCGGAAGTTTACCCCAAAGATCTTGGAGTCGGATTAATGACATGCTAGTTGTTGCTTTTAGAAATGGTCCTGAATCATGTATTCCACGCATTTATGGTACATAAATACACATAAAATTCATTTCTGTAATAAAATAAGAGTTTATAGTTCACATAATGAATACAGAGGTTTATAAATAAATCGGGAGTCAGGGGAATAAAGCAGACTGGAAATATTCTACAATCAAACTCAGCTTTTTTTTACTGTCTACTGCCTTCATAGCATTTTACTGATAAATGAATTAAGAAATATATATTATAGAAAGTTACTCGGAGCATCATATTATGCAGTTCGGCTTGCTTATGTTTTTAATTTGATTTTTTTTTTTTTTAGAAAATTTAATACGTATTGATGAATTTGACTATGATTGTTAAAACATCCTGCTAGTGAAATGCAATTTATTGATGTCATGTAGATACATATGCTACTCATAAATCATTGTAAACATGTATTTGAGCAGTGTGTGTGTGTGTGTGTGTGTGTGTGTCTGTGTGTGTGATGTCCCCCACCTTCTGCCCTGAATCTTCTCAGATAAGTTCACGTGTGAGCCAGCTTATTTCCTGAGCATCTAAACATTGATTCTGTTGATTACTTCATTTAGAAAAAAAAATACTCACAGAAGAAAACAATGAAAAAGATTATCAAGATTAAAAGGAAACTTTTTAAAAGGAAAATTATACCTATTTATCTCTGGTATCCAACATCTTATTTTTCTCGAATACATGTTTCATTGTGTCCTCAAATGGCCTCCGGGATGCTCTCATCTATCTTAGCATCTCTTAATGTCTGTGTTGAGTTACAGCCTTGCACAATTTCCTCTTCTGACACTGTGAGAAATGGATAGGTCTGGAACGCTGGGTGAATATCTGCTGTCTGTACAAAGCAGATTCTTAAACCTGCCTTTGCTCAACCTGCTGTTTAATTCTGCTGCTAAACTTTTAGGTGTCTCAAACTGCCTTAAAGGGACACAAAAATTTGCTTATAAAGCATTTGTTCTGCTTAAAGGCAGTAACTATTAGACAAACTTTTAATATAGATATTCTCACTGACTCGGGGGCACGGTGGCTTAGTGGTTAGCACGTTTGCCTCACACCTCCAAAGGCATGCATGGTAGGTTGATTGGCATCTCTGGAAAATTGTCCCTAGTGAATGAGTGTGTGTGTGTGTGTGTGTGTGTGTGTGTGTGTGTGCCCTGCGATGGGTTGGCACTCCGTCCATGGTGTATCCTGCCTTGATGCCCGATGAAGCCTGAGATAGGCACAGGCTCCCCTTGACCCGAGGTAGTTCGGATAAGCGGTAGAAGATGAATGAATGAATGAATTCTCACTGACTCACCGAGAAAAATCTCTTATTTTCTCCCTTAAAACCTTCTCTTTGTTTTTCACAAAGCATAATTTTTACATCCCAAAAATTTTCTTAGTGAATAGATATTTTAGATACACTCTATATTTTATAAGTACTGTGTACAACTAGGGGGGCACGGTGGCTTAGTGGTTAGCACGTTTGCCTCACACCTCCAGGGTTGGGGGTTCGATTCCCACCTCCGCCTTGTGTGTGTGGAGTTTGCATGTTCTCCCCGTGCCTCGGGGGTTTCCTCCGGGTACTCCGGTTTCCTCCCCTGGTCCAAAGACATGCATGGTAGGTTGATTGGCATCTCTGGAAAATTGTCCGTAGTGTGTGATTGCGTGAGTGAATGAGAGTGTGTGTGCCCTGCGATGGGTTGGCACTCCGTCCAGGGTGTATCCTGCCTTGATGCCCGATGATGCCTGAGATAGGCACAGGCTCCCCGTGACCCGAGGTAGTTTGGATAAGCGGTAGAAAATGAATGAATGAGTGAGTGAGTGAGTGAGTGTGTACAACTATCTGTCCTTGGTACGTTTTTGACTAGGTTCTGTCGGTTGGCATTGCAGTGTTGGCAGTATCAGTAGTAGAGGTGAAAACACATACAGCAGGCAGTGAAGCCATTCGAGAGCCAATGCGTCCTGACCTTACTGACTGTCCTGCTCCAGCAGAGAGAATAATAATTCATTTATCTAGCAGTGTCAAAGAGGTCCATCCGTTGCCCTGCCAAGTTTTTCCCAAGAGCCAGGTAACCACGTTTTGGGAGTAGATACCACTCTTTTGGGTGTATGACAGTATGTCCACGGCACCACTGTTTCCTCCCAGTAAACATGTGTCACTCTCGCTGAGTCTAACTCTGAGACTAAGAGTGTATTATTACTAATCATTTCCCTTTTATAACTGTAGAGTCAAAAAGTGCCAAGAACTCAACGGGAACTTGAGTGTAAGCTTCAGAGTCATTTCAGAATTCTTTCAGTCTAACAGACTGAAGTTATTATAGAGACTTGAATGCAACCTGTTCTTAGCAGTTACAGTCCTATGGCTATCTACGAAAACATCCACAGTTTGGGAAACAGCAACCAAATATCTCGTATCTTTACCATATCACTTTGCCTGTGAATATGTTTTCAGCCTAGAGTCCCAAACACTCTATAAAAGGCTGGTCCATAACCATGGGGATTTGCAAGAGAAAGCCCTACCCCTTAATGTAGACCATGCTATGAAAAGGTACCAACAATTATTACCTTAATACCAACACACCTGAATATGGTAGTTAACTCCAGAACAATGGCACATGACCATTCAGTGCTTTATCTGTCAGCAGTAATATTTTATAATCAATGCACAATTTGACTGGAAGCCAATGTACAGTAGTTTGGATAAGATAGAAGAAGTGATTTGATCATAACTCCTGGGACACTAGTTGCTGCTTTCTGGACTAACTGGGGATTCATTTATCCTCCTTCTGGAACATCCAGACAGTTAGACATTATAATAATCCAACCTAGAGGTAACAAAAACATTTACAGGTATTTTTGCTTCATGTAGTGACATTAGTTCTTATCTTGTGATATTATCATAGTAATATTAACTACAAGAGCTTTAGAATGAGAGACTAGAATTATTAATGACACAGAGGCCTTTCATGACTTACTCTGTAATCAGAAAGCTTCATTCATGTGGTCCTAGTACAAGTACTTCTGTCCTGTGATAATAATACAAGTTAATAAGCATCCACTCTCTAATATCCTTTACACATTACTCAAATTTATTTACCTTTCTCTCATTTGGCTTTGCTGAAACATATTAGAAGGTAATACAATGCTTTTGTAATTTTAAGGTAGCATATACAGTATAAGGAAAGAAGCAGTTGGCCTAAAATAGAACCTTGTACAACACGGAACTTGACCTTAGTATGTATATAGAAAGGACCATTTTCATCCACACACTACAACATTTCAAACGAGACAGGGAGGGCAGTCCCCTTAACTCCAGCATAATAATATGATCAATAGTGTAAAAAGCTGCAATAAGTTCAAGTAGCTCCAGCTGACTGATGTGGTCTGTCAACTCTTGCATACAGTAATATGGGCACAGTAACTCTATGAAACCAACCCAGGTGGACCCCTGTCTGGACAAATGCCTTGATCCCCTAGGGAGCTGGGGCTTGTGTCCCTCACTGGGATGAGTATACATTTCTGTCTCTTGTATTTGTGTTTGAGCTACCAGCTGATAAATCTAAGAACTGTGGATTACTTTTGTGCTGTGGTTAACAATCCAAGCATCTATAGCAGAAACTGGAACTACACAAAAACCTATGATCACTTTTGCTCATTTGCTCATTTCTCACCCCACAATTCGTTATTGCACTAATGGACTGTTACATAAAACTATGCTCATTTGCACACTTGCTCTTCTTTTTTTTGCATTGCTGCTCACCATTGCCTTACGCTGTATATACCCACCTGATTTCTATTCATAGTAACAGCAATATATTATATTATGTTCATAGTACATATCCCTCTGTATATTTCGGTTATAGTAATAACAATATATTGTTTATAGCACATACCCGTCTGTAAATTTTAGTTTATAGTAATAGACATCTGTATATTATATTTATAGCATATATATATATAATATATATATTATATTCATAGCACATATATTTATCTGTATATTATATTCATAGCACATATGTATTCATTTGTATATTATATTCATAGAACATACATATCTGTAAATTACTGTTTATAGTAATAGCCATATATTTTGTTACAGCACATATCCTTCTGTAAATCTGTACATTATGCTCATAGTACACACACATCTGTAAATCACTTCCATATTACCACTTTATTTAACTTATTTAAATCCTGTAAAAAACTGTATATCCTGCACTTGCTACTATTGCACTCTGGTTAGACCTAAACTACATTTCGTTGCCTTGTACTTGTACATGTGTAATGACAATAAAGTTGAATCTAATCTAATCTAATCTAAACTGCACATAATGGCCTGCCCAAATTTGCTTTGTGAGTGTGATTATCTCAGTGGATGAAGCTTCTTTTTGACTATATTGTGCACCTACTGGCACTGTGGGGTTGTATGTCACCATCCAGTCCAGTCTCAAGCATTACCAATTAGAAGGTGGTTATCACATCCTTTTAGAGTATAGAGATACATTTCTGGATGCTGATTCAATTGTCATTAAACTGCCAGCTTGCTTTTGTCAATGACGGCATCCTCTGCCTCTTTTGCTGAGGCGTGGAAAAGTGAGCCAACTCTCAGCATACATGAAACGTTCCTGCTGTATATGGTGTCAGCTTAGAAATCACTGATTTTAGCTAAGCTCAAGTAAGTCTAACTCTATACAGCTGGTATAGTACACTGTGAAATGAAACAACATTTCCCCAGGACCGAATCTGGTATAATAGTTCATTGGTCAGAATCGGTTCTGCATACGCCAAAATATATAACTAATAATATAAAAATATATAATAATAACTCCAAAAGCATATACAAATTATTTAATAGCAAAATACTTTATCCCACATTAACTATGTGACTTTGTGGTAAGGTCTCGACATGTGTGAGAACATGTACAAGTAGGTATACAGGTGAAAAAAAAACACAGCCCCACAGTTAGGAGGGATGAAACAGAATGCATCATCTGTTCATTGAGAATATTGTATACATACTCAGTGACATCCCTAAAAGAAGAAGAAGCGAGAATAAGTGGAGTCGCTGCTGGAAGGGAACGTCACAAATATCTCAACTTCTGAAACAGCTAACAAAATACATTCATTCCACTGAAACCTGCAGTCATTTATCACTGGTATATCACATCACTTGTACATTCAGTCAACATTAACATAGCAAACCAGAAAGAGAAGTGATTGTATAATATCATGTTTAGTCTCCAAGACAGAATATGAAGATAATGAATAATGATCAAGCAAAGAAACTCCAGAAACAAGCATTTCCATCAAGGGAAGACAGAATAATCATTTAATCAGCGAGATATGCAGACAAACGGTTTGGGCCTGCAGGTACAGTATTCATACTCTTCTGTATCTCTCTACTCGATACAGGTGCCACATGAAAGCCCTGAAAGCTTTGAAACAATCCATACCTACAATCTACAATACCAATAGCATACCAACACCATAACAACAATCTACCATACCAACACTCTACAATACCAACACTCTACCATACCAACACCATACCAATAATCTGCTTTTACAACAATCTACAATACCAATACTCTAACATATCATCAATATACCATAAAAACACCATACCAATAATCTACCATAACAACAATCTACCATACCAACACCATACCAACAATTTACAATACCAACACTCTAACATATCAACACTATACCAATAATATACCATAACAACACCATATCAACACCAATCCAACACTCTAACATACCAACACCATACCAACATTTTACAGAACCAACAATCTACCATACCAACACTCTAACACTGCAACACCAAACCAACACCATACGAACAATCTACTATAGTAAAACCTCAGATCTGACATCTAAGATGTTAAAACCATTTTTCTCATTCCACTCAAAAGATTGTTCAATACACTAAATACTGTTCTTTTATTATCTGGCACACTATTCAAAAGTCATTATCATCTGACCCGTGTGGGTCCTATATGTCCTGTCACTTGGATTACTTGTAATTAAATGGCTTTATTGTGATTAATGTGTGCAACAGTAATCAGTGCTATTATTATTTCATCCATTATAGGTCTAACTAGCACTTGTTTGTAGTAAGTTGTAGAAACTTACAGCGTGTGTTGACACTTCCTTTATTAGCTCTATGCTAGGTTTGTATTATGCCTCATTTTTTGGCTAGGGATAAGTGTTTGCCAAGTGAACAGGAGTGATTCATTAAAACATCAAGCTAAAAGGAATAAATAATTTCTCCTTTACGATTTTTGCTCTCACAAACATCTGTCCTTTAAAATGAATCTTGTTTTAACAAGCAGACAAATCAGCAGACTGTTGTGATTTTTTGGCATTTTTTAGGCATCTGCTAATCCACTTATCGACTTACAGGGTTACAAAGAAGAGTCATGACACATGCACACTAACACTTTTGGACTCATCACCTTTATTCTGTGAAGAAACATGTCTGTGCTCATGGGCGTGGTCTTTTCCAGACCTTCTGCACAGGACTCACTGAGAGCTTATGACCCACTTTGTCACCAGATCTCAATATAATAGATCAGAATTTGGAGATTTTGAGGTTCTCTACACCACTCTTACTCAAACACTCACTGAAGAAATATCTTTTGACCTATTGGGTGTTTATACTCCAGTAGAGTTGCAGAGGCTGATTGAAGTGGTTCTGGAGGACCTGCATGATTCTAAACTACTAAAAACATAACGTTAATTATTATTATTATGTACATTTGGAATTATGTTTTAGGGTTGTTTATATGTCTGGGTCTCCCAGAAAGGTCAAATGTCTAAAAGTTGTTTTTTTAGCTTTTCATTTTTCACGTCACTAATATTTTTGTACCAGTTCTCTTCAAAAGTTGGAATAAAACACACGCTATGTTAAAAGTCAGTCCAATTTGAGAAAAAGGTGTACACTATTTTGCTCTGTGTGTGTGTGTGTGTGTGTGTGTGTGTGTGTGTGTGTGACAGAATGCTCTATTACAGTGATATGGGGTAAATCAGTAAATCAGGCTATGTACTTAGGCTTAGTGAGTCAGAGTGCAACACCCAGCTTACCCAAGAGCCATCAGACAGATCAAACCAAGAGAGAGAGAGAAAGTGTATGTGTGTGTGTGTGTGTGTGTGTGAGAGAGAGAGAGAGAGAGAGAGAGAGAGAGACAGAGAGACAGAGAGAGACTTATTTTTTAAAAACACACATTCTACATTTAACAATAATCATTATGTTCAAGAACCAAATCATCTCCTCTTTTGAGGGGAAAGAAAAGGTATCTGAAAATGGTAATCAAGAAGAAAATGGAGGACTATATGGCAGGGTCTGTTGGAATGACAGATAAGATTTTGTCCATGTTACATTATTCCACATAAGATTACATTACATTTATTCATTTAGTAGATTCTTTAACACAAAGTCAGTTTTTTAGAGCTTTACCCTTACAATTCAGACTATTTGTACATTGGTACATGCATGCTACTACTGGTGGATCTGTCTGTACTTGCGAATGTGTGTGTGTGTGTGTGTGTGTTGCATGTCGAAAGAATTCTCTTCAGGAATAGAGGACTGAGCAGCTGAGCAGGAAAATGCATTCCAGCAAGTCCTGACACGGCCTGGTAAAAGAACACATAGCATTTCTTACACTCACAACTGCAACTTCATAAAACTTATCTGTAGAAATGCATCAGTCGCTGTGTCCACTTATAACCTCAAGCTTTAAACGTTTAATCAGAGCAGGTACAAACATGTCATTACTGATTTCTGATCTCTATATATCGTCTGACTGGTCTCCTTCATTTCTCTTTGGGTAAACACTCAAGGCATCGCTGCCAAGTGCTGGCGAAACGGTGAGCGTGCAACTGCCTGTGTTAAAATAACTGCCCCGCAGGTACACAATGTCATACACAGGAATGCCTCGACATGCGGCAGCTGAAAGAGTAACCAGATTTTTTTGCCATTTCAGAGCTTTTGGGATTTCCACAAAAAAAATATCTTTAAATTTTATTTTAAGAACATTTATTTCCAATTAAATAACAGACATGGTAGCCTAGTGGTAAAGGTGTTGGATTACCAATCGGAAGATTGTGAGTTTGAATGCCAGGTCCACCAACCTGCCACAGCTGGGCCCCTGAGCAAGGCCCATAACCCTCAATTGCTCAGCTGTATAAAAATGTAAGTCACTCTGGATAAGGGTGTCTTCCAACTGCCGTAAATGTAAATAACGCATTTCTGTTTCTTGTAGATATCATGGCATATCATGTTTTCTGGGGTCTGATTGTTGTAGTTCTATAGTCATAGATATTGCAAACTGTCAAACATTTTCTACTTTCTTGAACATTTCCACATTCTGTCTACAGCCCTTCCCTTAAGCACTGCCACTGTCCTCATCCATGCCAAATAATACCTCTCTTTAACCAGCCCCTCAATGCTTCCCCCTCTATACAGTACATGCCGTAATGTCCTCTCGGATTAACATTTATAGCAGTTACGTCCCTGTAAGTATGTAATTAGTAACAAAAGACTCCAGAAGTCTTATTTATTAATCATGCGGATTTTCATCTATTTTACATTCATTTCTAGTTTAATACAATAATCATTACAATATATATTTTTGCCCACAATTTTAATGACAAACATGAGTTTCTTAGTATTTGTTTTATTTTTTTTTTTTTTATTGACACTGCAACTCAAGCTCGTGTGGATTCCACAATTTTGTGATCCATTTTAGACCAAATTCACCAGATATATATTCAGTATACGAAATTAGGCCCCAGGAAAATCTGACCATTTGTATAAAGCAGTTGCAGATATTAAACATGATCAATATCACAAATTCACTTAGATATAAATAAGGACCTAGAAATTGTTCAGAATTTTGGTTGTTAAATGTGCAAGACATTAATATTTTACTTTCTCATCATACATTTTTCAAAATTCTAAAACTTCTGTTTATGTTAATTAAAAAAAAAAGGATCTGGTTAAAATAAAAAAAAAAACACCAGCAGAAAAGACCATTGCAGTTTTTTTCCCCATGTGATTGAGGTAGTAGAATGCACAAAAAAGAGAGAGAGAAATTGGTATCTATTTCTAACACACGAGTTTTCAAAGTGCCAAAAAAGTCTCACTTTTGTTTTTACTCTACTCCATAAGTGATGTTCATCTCCTAGTCCTCCTGAAGCCTCCATGTCACCATCAGCAGGCTACTTGGCTTTTTAAAAGGGATGTTGTTTACCATATATGGTCATTTGTGGGACGATTCTTTATACAAATAACTGTGGCCATGCAGTGATTAAGACAATGTAGGACAATGTGTATTATTCTTTTGTACTAATTTAGAACTTGTTGCACCAGTACACCAAGACAAATTCCTTGTAAATCTAAGGTACTTGTCAATAAAGTTGATTCTGACATTACAATTTTAATTCTTTTTTCAAGTTATTCTGTTGAAATGAAATAAATCAGAAAATTATGTTAAACTGTTTAGAGACGTACAGTAGGATCTCTTAAAATGACTAACTGAGTGCATTGTCTCCTGAAAGAACTTTCAACTTTAGGTGGTAGCGACACCCAGTGTTCAAACTGGGGAAAAAATACATTCATTTATTTATTTATTTATTTATTTATTTATTTATTTATTTATTTATCTATCTATCTATCTATCTATCTATCTATTTATCTATTTATTTATTTATTTATTTATTTATTTATTTAATAATTTATTTATTGCAGCAATATTGTAGAATGGATACCATAAGTCAGTTAATAATGTTTAATTTGGGCCAATTGATATTTTTATCTAATTAAATGTAATACATGTAAATGGAAAAGAGGCAGCTCTATATTTAGATGTGATGTACCTAGAAACATATGCGCATATGTGCAAAACATCCAACCTAACACACTTGGAAAGGGATTAATTTTTGTAAGTCTGGCAACTTAACAGAACAGAAAGGGAGTAGGCAGATCCTGTGGTCAAGCATTGTGTAATGCCGTCATCTGCTGCATAGTAGGTGGATGTGTGCTCTGAGAAAATGTATCATAAAAACTCATTTCTATTTTCTTTCCATTTATAACATTTGGCAGATGCCCTTATCCAGAATGACTCACAGAAGAGCTTTAAAGTCTCTATCAATGAATGCATTGATACTGGTTGTTTAGGTAGCCTCCAGGTTTCCTGTGACCACACAGAATAAGTGTTGTAGTGAATGGATGGATAGATGGATGAACGATTCATTAGGCCATAAAATAAAAACTCTTTTGGGAGGGAATCTAAGAAGAAAAGGACATGGACAATTTTTTTAATGTATACCTTCCTTGTACCCTGACAGATATTAGGTGATATCAGACAGATATCCATTTTGGGCTTTGCAGGCAAGCAAGGGACTGAACAAGTGACTGAGTGACCTGTGTAGATAGAATTGGACGAATCCTTCTTATATAGTAAAAGAAAAACCATTAGCAATGTGAAAGGAAAAGATGTTGATTGTCCATGGTGAGTTTCTGACATGGGGATGAACCACCTGGATTGAACAGCAATGTAGTGAAGCTGGGATTACATTTCAGCTGCTGTGATACAATCCTTGCTGAGACCCCTGCCAGATGTGCTGAGATCTGAGCAAAACAGTATGGCCTGAAGGAAGGATGGAAAGGGTGAGTTGAGTGTCATCCGCATAGCAGTGCTATGAAAACCCATGTGAGGGGTGACTACTCCAAGAGATCGAGGAGAAGAAGAGGAGTTCTTGAGTCTTGTGGAACACCAGTGGACACGCTGAGTACAGCAGGTGTTTGTCTCCTTCATGTTACCTGATATGACTGACCTTCCAGGTAGAAAGTAATCCATTGCCATGTGCTGCTACAAATTCCATGACTCTTGAGTGGACAAGAGAAACTTGTGGTTTACTGCATCAAACACTGCCGAAAGGTTGAGGAAGATGAGGACTGATGACAGTGTGGCTGATCTAGCAGCACGTAGCTTCTCAGAGATACCAAAAGTGCAGTTAGAAAGAAAAAAAAGAAGTGATACCAGTCTGTAGTTGCTGATGTATGAGTGATTCAGAGTGCATTTCTTCAGGATCTGAGTAAAGCTTACACTCCACCCATACTCCCAACACACTCCCTTAATATGGCATACTTCCTCCATTCTCCCGATATATTTACATTTACAGCATTTGGCAGATGCCCTTATCCAGAGCGACTTACATTATCTCATTTTTTTTTTATATACTTCAAACTCCCTACATACTTCATAATCCCTACATGCAACAAATTTCCTCCATACACCGAGATACGCCACCATACTCCCTACATACTTCATAAATAAACCCTTAAACTTACAGAGTGCCTACATTCACAATACTCCCTGCATCTTCCCTACATAATCTATACTCCCTACATTCTCCCTAAATACCCCATTCTCTATGCCTAAGTCTTACTCCCTCCATAGTCGTACTCTCTGCACACTCCTTACATATACCATACTCTTTATGTACACTATACCCCCACATACTTCATATTCCCTACACACTCCCTACACATGCCATACTTTTTATCTACACCTCACCCATATTCCCCAAATACCCCATACTTACTACATACTCCATATTATTTACATATGCAAAAATCTTTGCATACTCCAAACTCCCTGAATACCCCATACTTCCTACATAACCCCTACTCTTTTTGTATTCCATACTCCCTACATACTTGATTCTACCCTTATACTCTCTACTCATAAGCATGGGGTATGTTAGTAGCTTGGTGGTTAAGATGTTGGGCTACTGTTCGGATTTTCAGGCGTTCGATTCCCATGACCTCTAAGAGGCACTTAAATCTGCTTGGATCTGAGATAAAAGTGTCAAATGCTGTAAATGTATAAGTAAATAAGCCCTATATACTCACCACATCCTCTCTTTTCCCTACATACTGTATGTATACTGCTCCAAAATCCCATCATACCTCATAAATACCTACATACTCCATACACACTCCATACATACAGTAGGCCATGGACTCTATACTCTATACTCCCTAGATACTCTCCACTCCATAAATACCATTCTCTATAATCCTTACATCCACTCATCCTCTGGAATATGTGGGGTGTATGTGAGAAGTTTAGAGCATACTTCATACTCCCTACATACTCCATACCCCTCTATACCCCCTACATACTCCATAGAGTATGTAGGGAGTATGGAATACAAAAAGAGTAGGGGTTATGTAGGAAGTATGGGGTAGTCAGGGAGTTTGGAGTATGCAAAGATTTTTGCATATGTAAATAATATGGAGTATGTCGTAAATATGGGGTATTTGGGGAATATGTGTGAGGTGTATATAAAAAGTATTCCATGTGTAGGGAGTGTGTAGGGAATATGAAGTATGTGGGGGTATAGTGTACATAAAGAGTATGGTGTATGTAAGGACTATGACTATGGAGGTACAGACTATGGAGGTACTTCATACTCCTTACATACCCCCTACATACGCCATACCTCCTCTAGACCCCCTACATACTCCATGCCCCCTCTATACCCCTACATACTCCATACCCCCTCTATACCCCTACATACTCCACACCCCCTCTATACCCCCTACATACTCCATACCCCCTCTATACCCCCTACATACTCCATACCCCCTCTATACCCACTACATACTCCACACCCCCTCTATACCCCCTACATACTCCATACCCCCTCTATACCCCACTTACATACCCCCTACATACTCCATTCCTCCTCTAGACGCCCTACATACTCCATACCCCCTATATACCCCCTACATACTCCATACCCCCTCTATACCCCCTACATACTCCATACCCCCTCTATACCCCCTACATACTCCATACCCCCTCTATACCCCCTAAATACACCATACCCCCTCTATACCCCCTACATACTCCATACCCCCTCTATACCCCCTACATACTCCATACCCCCTCTATACCCCCTACATACACCATACCCCCTCTATACCCCCTACATACTCCATACCCCCTCTATACCCCCTACATACTCCATACCCCTCTATACCCCCTACATACTCCATCGAGTATGTAGGGAGTATGGAATACAAAAAGAGTATGGGGTTATGTAGGAAGTATGGGGTAGTCAGGGAGTTTGGAGTATCCAAAGATTTTTGCATATGTAAATAATATGGAGTATGTCGTAAATATGGGGTATTTGGGGAATATGTATGAGGTGTATATAAAAAGTATGGCATGTGTAGGGAGTGTGTAGGGAATATGAAGTATGTGGGGGTATAGTGTACATAAAGAGTATGGTATATGTAAGGAGAGTACAGACTATGGAGGTACTTCATACTCCTTACATACCCCCTACATACTCCATACCTCCTCTAGACCCCCTACATACTCCATACCCCCTCTATACCCCCTACATACTCCATACCCCCTCTATACCCCCTACATACTCCATACCCCCTCTATACCCACTACATACTCCACACCCCCTCTATACCCCCTACATACACCATACCCCCTCTATACCCCTACATACTCCACACCCCCTCTATACCCCCTACATACACCATACCCCCGATACCCCTACATACTCCACACCCCCTCTATACCCCCTAACTACACCATACCCCCTACATACTCCACACCCCCTCTATACCCCCTACATACTCCATACCCCCTCTATACCCACTACATACTCCACACCCCCTCTATACCCCCTACATACTCCATACCCCCTCTATACCCCCTACATACACCATACCCCTCTATACCCCTACATAGTCCATACCCCCTCTATACCCACTACATACTCCATACCCCCTCTATACCCCTACATACTCCACACCCCCCTATACCCCCTACATACACCATACCCCCTCTATACCCCCTACATACTCCATACCCCCTCTATACCCCCTACATACTCCATACCCCCTCTATACCCCCTAAATACACCATACCCCCTCTATACCCCCTACATACTCCATACCCCCTCTATACCCCCTACATACTCCATACCCCCTCTATACCCCTACATACTCCATACCCCCTCTATACCCCCTACATGCTCCATACATCAGACTTAACCGGTGTCTTCAACAACTTTTCCAGGTTCACTACATAATCCACGACAATTTTATTCATTATTTGCACTATTCGGTGTGCGTCACGTGACAACTTGACCGACAGCATGCGAACAAATGAAAACGGGGTATTTTCCAAGGGGGCGTGTTTTAAACAAGTTTTGTTTCCTGATAACGTATGAACGCGGACACTGTTACAGTCTGGGTTACATGCTATCGTGTGTTACATTGTTTGGGTATTTCAAGCGCCTGAGCCAGAAATACGCACAAGCACATCGAACATGTTCCAGTAATGTGTGTGTGTCCGTTATAGTGTAGTATACTGTGAGCTTGGAAGTTGTGTTACAGCCTAATGGTGACGTACTACATTACTGTAGGATATGAAGACGAAGCCATTGTTCTGTGAGACTGTTTGGACGTTTGGCAGGTTGACATGTCAGCTGAAAATCCACCTTGATGCAATTTGAAATGATTTGAAGTTTAAGAGGAAAACATGTAAGATCCCATAAATAACGCCTCGATAAACAAACACTTTGTGCTTGGATCAAACGTGATTTCGGATCATTTCCTGAATCCAGTTTCACTGCTCCGTCGTGTCTGAGGAAGGACATAGTGCAAATAACAGAAATGCTGCAATTAACACCAACTTTCGACATTGAAAGAGATGTTTGGAGACTTTTAGCCAAAGGAGACACAGTGAGAAGCCGAGGTGAGTGTGAGGAGATGACGGGAAACTTTCACCTCACAATGCTGTAAACTTCTGACTGCTGAAAATCAGCGTCAAACTGTGAAAGGCTCTGAATTTCTACTGTTACTAAACTTTATTGAGATGAATAAAGCACAATCTCTAACACATGACACTTTTCTGAAATACTGAAAGTGTTGAATCGTGAAAGAACAAAAGTTTGTCATCTTCTACAGAAGGAACAACATTTTTTAACCTCATATTTACACGTACAAAACATTAATGTGTAGCACAGTTGTTTATGACACCAGTAAGTCACATATCTATAACAGTATGGTTCAAAAACTTACACAAATCATTTTCAGATATATTTTAATACTATATAAACAACAAATATTTCTTTTTCTATCATTTTGCATGTCTTGTGCTGTAAAGACAATGTGCTGGTTGCTGACTCTCAAATCCTCAATGTTGAGAGGGATGATGGTGTTCTGTATTGCTGGAGAGTGAGTCTTTATTATTGTTATTATTATTATTATTATTATTATTATTATTATTATTATTTATCTAGAATTATTTGGATTTCACATGTTTCTATAAATATGCAAAAAAATAGCAAAAAAAAAAAATCCCATTTTCTTCATGGGAAAAAGAAAGTACATCCTTCTTCACTCCATGTTTTTACCAACAAACAAATAACCTCAGGTGACAACAATGAAACACAATATGTATGAATTTTTCAATAAGCTTACATTCAGAAACCAGGAGAATAGAAATAATTACACCCCATTTTATCAGTAAAATTTAAAACCTTCTTTATCAACTATAACTTGAAGTGAACAATTTCTTTTGGATTTTATCAGTCTTGTTTTGCAAAAAAAAAAAAAAAAAATTGACTTCTTTACAACATTGGTTCAGTTCATGGATGTTTGAGGGCTTTAGTTTGTGCACAGCTCTCTGAAGATCCTCCCACAGCATCTCAATGGACGTGAGGTCTGGAGTTTGACTTGGTCATTCCAACACCTTTATATTTTTATTCTTCAGGCATACAGAGGTTGATTTGTTGTTGCATTCGGCATCATATTCCTGTTACGTGACTCAATTTAAGCTGCTGGACAGAAGGCCTCACATTTGTTTTAAGAATATAAAGGTACAAAGTGGAGTTCATTATTGTCTAAATGACTACAAGTTTCCCAGGTCCTGGTCCAGGTCACGCTTTTGGTTTTCACGAAACCTGTCACTGTTCATGATGATCAGACCTCCACTTTGGTCTCAACACTCCAAAGGATATAGTTCCAAAACGTTTGTGGTTTGCTCAGATGATCATGTATGATCATGTCCCATATTCTTTTTGGATAGAAGAATATGTAGCACTTAGGTTTTTTTTTCCATATGTCTGAGCAATAAATGGTCGAACCATGTACTGAATATGTTAGGATGCCACTCTTCGTAAAATTGCCCATTGTCTTGAGATCTCTCAATTTGTAAAGAATTGTTCTCACTATGTAGCTCTTCCCACATTGATGAGTAGCAACAACTGCTTCTCTAAGGTTTTTGCTGATGTCCTTTCTTCTTGGCGTGATGTAAACAAAATGTCTTGATGTTTAGCAAAACCTGTGTCCCATTTCCTCTCTTAATGATTGTGAAAGTACTTCATTTTCCCACCTGGATTTTGAATGTTGTTTTACTTTTTGGGAAACAATTATTAAAATATGTTGTGCTTTTTGTTGTTACATTTGATTAATTGTGTGTTTAAAAAAAGGACCACACAATTAGGCCCCGATAAATAAATCATAGATTTGAAGGAGGGTGTATATTCATTTATTCATAAGTTTCAGTGTAAAAAGCTCATTCATCAAGGATGTATACCACAATAATTCCACTAATATTGTTTTGACTGCATTTCACAGGGTGCCACAGGAAACACCAGTATTGGCAAATACGACCCTCATACAAAACAGAATAAGGTACTGTGGATTTTGGGTTGTGGCATGTGCACATAAATATCTGACTACTGCATTTTATTAATACTTGATCTAAACATCCTGATGGAATGTCTTTATGTGTACACATAAGGGTTGACAAGTTGCAAGAAATTCCTGGATGAATGACTGTAGGAACACGGATTTGCAGATTTTTCCAAGCAGATTTTTGGTTGCATGGTTAAAATTCAGAGCAGGCCCAAGTGACATCAAGTTTTTTAAGAGGGAGAAATCTAAGTGAATTTGAAATAGGATTTATTAATGGGGCAGAAATGTCAGCGGCGTACACTGTGATAGCTTAGTTGACTAGTGAGAATGCCAATTGAAATCGTATATCTTAAATATTCCCATGAATGTGTTCTGTGGTCGAATAGCCCTTAGGTAGTCGTCTACAGAAAGGTGCAAATTATGAGTCATTCTGAACCATATTCTCGACATTTTGGCGTAGAATTTTTTGGTGTAGAATGGTACAAACTTGAAGCCTTCAATTATATACAAATATACATTTCCTACTGATTCAAGTATTGGAATCACAAGGTAGATTTTTTTGCACTATACACTGAAGATATGACTCAATCTAGAAGGATGTTGGAGATGGAGCTGCCAGTTAAGAGGTCTAGAGGAAGGCTAAATAGATATATGGATGTGTTAAGTGAGGACAAGGTAATTGGTGTGAGAGTAGAGGATGCTGAGGATAGAGTTAGATGGAAACAGATGATTCGCTGTGGCGACCCCTGATGGGAAAAGCCAACAGAAGAGGTAGAAGAAGACATTGAATATATGACTGACAGGTGTTTCTTGTTGTCTGGGTCTTTTCTGTTAGATTGATTGTTTAAACAGTTAATAGCTCTAAATGTCTGCTCTTGACTTGGGTTTTACTGTGAGGTTGTTGTTAAAATAGGATAAACCAACATAAAGATCAGAGAGCAGTTTAAAAGAGAAAAGCAAGCTATTTTGAATCTGAGAAAAAACAAAAAATCCATATTATAACCAATTTGTAAAGTAGATATAATGTAACGACTACAACCAAACATGGAACAAGTCAGCCAAGCAACAGCAACTGCTGAGAGAAACTTTGTAAAAGGCTGTGAAGAAAACCCCCAAAACAACAGTCCGTTACATCACCAACAGCCTCCACAGGATATGGGTGAAGGTAGCACAATCAAAGATTTGAAGATTTTGAGATCAAATAAATTAATTTACTAAATAAATTCTTATCCAGAGCAACTTACATCATCTCATTTTTATTCTCATTGGTTTTCGAACTCGCAGCTTTCATATTGGTAGGCCAACACCATAACCACTAGGCTACCACATCCATACCACAAGATGTACTGTAGGTAAAGATCACTCATCAGCAGTAAGAAACAATAGGAAATGTTGGAATTCACAAAGAATCACAGAGATGAGTTACAAAATCTCTAGAACGAACATTAACCTCAGAAAAATGGACATGGCAAAATATGGAGGAAAAAGGATCTGCTCATGGTCTAAACATACAAGCTCATTGGTCAAGCATGTTGGAGGTAGTGTCATAACTTGGGTTTGTATAGCTGCTTCTGGACCAGGCTTACTAATCTTTATTGATTATTGATGAACTCATGATGGGAGCAAATTTACAGAAACATTCTGTGTGTCAATTTATAGAGAAATGCGTCCAAACTAATCAAGAGCAATGCTAGGCAATGCCCCAAAACTCTCTACTAAAACAACAAAGGACCTCATTAGAGGAAAAAAGTATAAGGTTTTAGACTTTAGTAATTTACTTTAATTGACTAAAGTACAGCATATATATTGTACAGTACGGTGCCAGAGACTTGTAGGATCTATGAAAAGGCTCATTGAAGCTGTTTGTGGTGAAAGAAAATATTATTAAGAAGCTCTAAATGAAACCATTGTTTCATTTCACCCATCTGTAGTTCCTTGTTTCGAATGTATTCATAGTCTGTCACACCTTTGCAAAGCAACTTTTAATCATAATATTCTTCTCAATGACAAACATCAACAGTGTTGACCAAGTTTGAGTAATTTAATATATCATATAAATATATGTTGATAAATTGTTATGGTGCTTTTTCCCTTCCCCTTACTTATTGCTGTTTTTTTCCTCCCCTTTCACAGCTACTGTACACTTTTGACAAGCAAGTGTTTATTAGCAGCTGCTCTCTGAATAGAGAAGAAACACTGCTGGGTAGGTTTCTCACCCTCAGTTTAATTTGATCTACATAGTGTTTGGTCTGAAGCTCCTTATGTTACAGTAGAACATCAGGTTGATTTTCATAGCTTCAGTTTTATATGGTAAATACAATATAAATGAATGAATGAATGAGCTTCTTTATTTTCATTATGCATACACAGCCAGCGTAACGTACCATTTTGCATGTAAATTACTTTCAGCAGTTATATTTACACCAAGTGACTTACAGGTGGTGGACAAATAACAAAAATACCAAATGAAAGAGGATCTTGACACTGAAACAACTAATTCCCAGTTATAAATGCAGCTGTTCAGGCGATTTTCTTTCGGTTCATTAGGTTAAATTTCAACTAACAGTATCAGATTTAACTCCTAATGACTTAATTTTAAAACCACAGCTAACAAATTTAGAACGTAGAGATCAAAGAACAGTGGTCCTCGAAAATGAATGAGCCCCTTTATGACGCAGAATCTATAAAAACTATATAGTGTATAAACTATATAGTGAGCCACACTAGCAGGAAATGGCAGGAATATTGGCCATTTGGAAGAATTTTAAATAAAGTGGCAATGCTTTTGCAAAGACTGGAAGTATGTAAAGAGCATAAGTGTCCTGATTTTATTTCCATATTCCAATATGATGAGTCTCTTATTACATATTCTAGTAACTGATTTATCCTGGTCAGATCCATGGGGAATCTGGAGCTTACCCTGACAAATGACCCTGGAGCTGTGAGGCAGCAATGCTAGCTGCTGTCACCATGCTGTGCATGCATGCTGCTAACATTATTTAATACCCTGCTTAAAGCCATGATCAGGATTTGTGCCCAGGCAACTAATGACTAACCCCTTTGGAGGCCAGGGACAGACACCAGTAACGTGTCAGGTGTTTTAGCTTGGATGTCTTTGTTCTCTGTGCTAATTATGCAGTGATGCAGAGCTTAAAATAAATGCTTAAAGACTCTCTTAAAGCACACTTTGTTGACAGCCAGCTCTGTCAGGCATTTCCCAGCTGACTGTGAACCAATGGATGAGCTGCACCATGCAACTGCAGCTTCAGTAGTATCTAGGAGTGAGCTGGATTTGGCCTCTACTAACCAGTGGAGGTAACTGGCAGGCTATAAACAGTTTGTTTGCATCTGCTTCTGATCTATGGGGAAAACATTTAGCTGTGTCTCCCACATTGGCCGTATACATGCCTTGATCACTCACAGCCAGGGCCGGTTTTATTAGGATGGGCTGGTAGAAGTAATTGGTGGGCTTTCCCTGTTGCTTCCGCACTGTAGCTGAATGCATGTGTAAAACTGGTCTAAAATGGCAATGCTTTTGCAAAGTTTCAGAAGTTAGGGCACATGAGCCAATCCAAATTTAAGGCAAGCCTGCCTCTCCCGCAGGTTCTTCCTAATTGTTTTAGTGATGTTGTCTCAGCCTGAGCCATTCTGGCAGCATGGTGACTGTCAGGTACATCATTTTGAAAGCAGGAGAAAGCAGGAGAAACATCATACATGGACTCTTTAAAATAAGGCTTACCAACAGTTAACCTCACAGAGAGCGACCAGTTTTGACACAGAGAGTCAAAACTTCACAAGAAGACTGGTGTTGCAGCAGCTACATTGCTAACACTGATTCTGTGGGGATAAAGTGCAAGGACTCTAGACCTAGCAGCATTTCCGCATCAGTTACTATATAAAACATAATTCCCCTGGTAGACCCTTTTAGACCCTAGCCAGGTTCATTGTCACACATGATAGTAAACATGTGGCTTCTTCTTGTAAAAATGGTCCAGTGTCCTACCATGAACCATTCAGTATTTCTATGACCGCATTCAAAGAAGGAATAAAACTATTGCGGAGATAAAGTTTGGCCATACTCTTTAATAAATCCTTAATAGGTTATATTATTTGCATGCTTCCATTGATTTATCCATCACCTGTGCAACCTAGGAAGGATCCAAATCATTTTAGCAGTTGAAGACTTGACTAGATCTGGCTTTGAATTGATGTCTTCTCAATAATTTAATACTGCCTTTTTATAACAAATGTTTGTGTCTGTATCAGCGGTCAGTCTGACACGGTCAGTGAAGGGAGGAGAATATCATTTTAAACCAGGTATGCCCATTTAACGTTATTTCCAAACAACACACACTGCAGAAATGAAGACACAGAGCATACACAGTTTATTTACACAAAATTAATCATATCCTAGTTTCATATAAAGTAATATGTAGCACTGAAGTGAAAAGAAATGAATTACATAGGAATAAAAAGAAAGCCTAATACACAGACATAACTCAGAGTATTCATTTAGTTACTCAGAATTGTATTATTTTTCTGACATTTTGAACATGCTATTGATTAACAGTGTTGTAATTGTAACTATGACACTTACTCCATGTGTATTTGAATAAGCCTGATTGTAGATCTGATTTGTAGATCCATCTATACATTCTTCTGTCATCACTACAGTATGCTCTTATAAAAAGATTCAATCAAGGGTACTTTGAATAGTTTAAAGTCCTTAGCTTGTAAAAGATCCATAAGGAAATACTCAGTTGTAAAAGGATACAAAGGAAACACGTGTTATGGAAACGTTTTGATCTTAACACTGATACCATGTTTTCTGACTGACATTTATATTTCTTCACTCGGAAAGGCTGGATTTTATAGATAATCCCCCATACCACTGTCAGCTGTCTATCTAGAGACAGTATGACCACACATATGGGAAGTGGAGTTAAAACAATCCAGTACAGACTTAAACTCTTTTAAAATAAGCAGTTTGTGTCAACATGAAAGGTAAATCATAGCAGGCCACAAGTATGAGGCCAAATTAAAGAGAATAGACAAGAAAAGAATAGCCTTTATTGTCATTGCATATACAACGAAACCTGTCCATGTCAAATAACAGACATATAATAGCAACAAAACCACAATACAACTATTATACTACATACATGATCAAGAGAAGGCTAGAGTCTGGAAGAGGGGATCTGATCTGATCTGACTTACACAGCTGGGGAAGCAGACTGCAGTTTATGCCATGAGCCAGTATATTATTGTACTGGTAGTGAAAAGTAGTTTTAATAGAAGTGATGGTGATTTCTGTGGTGTAAAAAGCAGAATGCCACTGCATAGTGATTATATATCTTGGCCACAAAAAAATGGTAATTGTGCTGCAAAGATAAAAACTCAAGGCGAGTGTGAACGAGTTCTTAAGTTCAGATATAGAGCATTTGATCTCCCATCAGTTACGCACAGCATACTCTTAACCTGGTAAAACATTGTTCTGACAGTATTAACCCATAACTCTCAAGTATATGCAATACATTCAAATATGTTTTTCCTTTTTTTTCCTAGTTTCAAAATATCTGACTCTACTTATAGAAATACACCCAGTTAACAACACTAAGGTTATAAAAGCTGTGGATTGCAAGGTCAAAGTTCAGGTAGGCTGCACTCATTTTCATAAACACCATATAGCAGTTAGCATGTGATGTAAAACGTTCAGGTGACAAATTAAAGAAAAACCAATAGAAAGTCAGTAAAATCAGTACAGCATTGTTTTTTTAATGTACTGTAGGGATGAAGACCAAATGATATTTCTACAGCTTGTGCTTTGATGATGGTGGTTGAGCGCTCTGTGTAACAAGCAGATGAGGACACTGTCATAGCATTGCATTGTGCTGCTATGCTTGACTTAAGTTTGGTGTTTTTATAGTTATTTATACGTAACTTGAGTGTTATTACAATTTAATACTTATATTTATTTTTATATTATAGATTATTTATTTATAAGTATATATTTATTACTAGTACAAATCACTAAGGTCTCATCCAGCCAATGATGGTATGCTATACATTAGGGGTGTCAAAAATTTTTTTTGAAAGTGCAGCTTTTCATTTCAAACAAGCAGAAACCACACCTAATAACCTGCATCCACATTGGTCCTTTGCACATAAGATGCACATAAAAAAATGTCAACGAAGTTAGCGTTGTTTCCATTCATGTACGTTAGAAGATCTATAATCCACTGAAACGCACTGCTGTGAGGAGCTTGAATATAAAAATCCCTGGTGCAACGTAACATGGTGGAGTAATCAAAGATAAAATCGCGCATCTACTAACTGACATTAACCAAGTTAGCATAAAACTGTTCTCAACTCATGGTTGAGATCTGGTGACATATGAAATCAAACTATTCAGTGATTTCTTGTGCCCTTTGCATGGGGACATTTCTACTTGGAAGAGGCAACTCCCTGCAGGATAAACACATTTCATCATCATATAAAGATGATCTCTCAGGATAACTTTATTGCTTTGCAGTGGCCTTTCCCTCTAAGGGGAAAAGTGAACCCAAACCAGGCGAACAAAATGTCTCCTAAAGCAAGAAAGAGCCACTGCTTTTCCTTTAATTTGTCACCTCTCTGTATATCTGTGTAATCTCTAGCAGTATACTTTATCTATAGTGGCAACACTTTTCACTGTTGTTACAGTTTAGCAAAGTACAGATGTTAAAGCTACTATTTCATTTTCTTTAGTTCCTGTATCCTCACTTGTCCCGGAACAGTGTGCTGGAAAGTCATCTGCTGGTGGCAGCAGAAGACGGCTGTATGTAATGGAGTGTTGTATTTGTAACAAAATCCTCTGTGCTTCAACTTTAGTTTATTAACATTTTATCATTTAATATTTTATCATTTAACAGTTTGTTAAGCCTTTATTGTATTTTGTATTTTCAAATGTTCATCAGATGTGTAGTACATGATGCTTCTAACGTATTCACATGTGAACACTAATGTTTAAGGATGTATTGCATTGATTCTTATGTTTTATCTAGATATTGACCACTACCACATTTTACTGAGGAGTCAGGAAGGCTGTAAAGTTGTGAGTGTTTTTACTGTATATGCAACGTGACCGAATGTCGTTGGACCCATGAGCACCTGTACATATGCGCCATGGATTCGGTCTGCTCTTTGTTGTAATAACAGCCTTCAAATTTCTAAGACGGTTTACCACAATATGTTGGAGCATGGCTGTGTGGATTTGTAATCATTAAGCTACAAGAGCATTAGTGAGTTCAGACCAGTGTTGTAAGAGTGAGGAGGTCTGTGCTGGACACAGTTCTTCCACTCCAACTGGAGCTTTGTGCACAGGTGTATTGTCATTCTGGAACAGGGTTTAAGTCTCTTAGTTCCAGGGAAATTGTAATGTTACAGCATACAAAGACATTGTGGTATCAGTTTGAGGAAGAACAACTTACTGTATGGGTTTGAGGATCAGGGGTGCACATACTTTTGGCCATGTAGAGCATATTAAAAAATTTTAATGATCTGTTAGTTCCTCAGGAGCTCTTGGTTACACAATTCAACTCGACCACAAACTGACACAAAAGGACATTTACATATTTACATTATTTTCTGTAGAGCAGCGGTGTCCAAGCTTATCCGGAAAGGGCCAGTGTGGGTGTGCCACACCTGATTCCACCTGTTTAATCGGTTGTTCTTGGCTTTTAGTAGACTCAGGTGTGGCTTCTGCTTGGTTGGAATGAAAGCCTGCACCCACACCGGCCCTTTGTGGATAAGATTGGACACCAATGCTGTAGAGTGTCACCAAATGAGGATGAGGTTTCCTGCTGAGTCTGGTTCCTCTCAAGGTTTCTTCCTCATATCATCTCAGGGAGTTTTTCCTCACCACCGTCACCTCAGGCCTGATCATTAGGGATGGATGTTGGAGATAAATAGTAAATTAATTTTAAACTTTACAATTTTACTATGCTTCTGTAAAGCTCTATTGTTAAAAGCGCAATAAAAATAAATTAATTAGTGGGGAGCCAACACAACATCTTTGTAACTCATGTCCAATAAATTGTTTAAAGATTTAGATTACTAATGAGTAAGCCATCAGGAATAACCTGAGATGAAACTTTGAGAGAAACCAGACACAAAACCCATCCTCATCTGAGTAACACTGGATAATGTGATTATAAATAACATAACTGTAAGTTGTAGAGTCAAGTAGTGTTCAGTGTGTTAGAAAGCAATATAAGCTTCTGGGTCATTTTTATAATGTTGACCGCATTTAACGCATTTTATTTAACGTATTCTTTCATATGATGATTATGGAGTAGCTGAGAATGTCTCTGATGTTTGACGTGATGCAGGTGATGCAGAACACGGAGCATCTGGTGAAAGACAGAGTGACGGATGAGTTCTGCTGGGTTCAGTGGGACTCGGACAACCAAAGACTCTTCTTCCTCACAAGCAGGGTCAGAATTCCCCTTATTTCTTCTAGACTACAGAAATATTAAAAGAGACATATGAAGAGCTTATTTGGTGCTAGATTTTTGAAGCACAGAAGAAAGATTCAAGCTGTATACAAACAGGTTTGATCAGAAGTCATTCGTAGGAGCTTTTACACAACATTACACAAATTCATGAAAATTCCATAATTTTAGATTATTCTCCAGTTGCTGTGAAGTTACCAGCAGGTGTTCCTACTACTGATTGCCATAGTGAACCACCATTTATCAGCAGGAGGCGCAACCAGTTTTTACATTTACAGCATTTGACCAACAACTTACATTCTTATCTCATTTTTATACAACTGAGCAATTTTATATATATATATATATATATATATATATATATATATATATATATATATATATATATATATATATATATATATATATATAATTAGTGGGGAGCCAACATATATAAAAGATAAAGAGCAGTGTGTGCTCTTTACCATGGATCACGAGTACTCTACTTTCTTAATCCCACTGGTAGTCACTGCACGGTTCACCCTTTTTCTATGTCACATCAGCAACTCTAATTGATAGTGAATGATAAAGAAGTCACTGTACGTGTGAAGGCAGCTTGAGTGTATTTACACATTCAGAAGACTAAGACATTAATATTAACCTCAGAACAACTTGGCATATATTGTAATGAGGTACTACACACACATATATAGGTTGCCAGTACACTGTATTTAAAAAAAAACAACAATTAAACAAGACATTAAACACTAGATGACATTTGGATACAGATATTGGCCTTTCAAGTACTGTTCGGCTACTAATAATACATTTATTCAAATTAACTTTGAAATATTTCAAATATTATTATTTGAAATAACTTTCAAAATAACCTTCACTTTTATCTCTGAGAAAGTCTATTTTTTTAGTCTATATGTACACAATATTAAAAAAAATCAGTGTTTCCAAAACTTTTGTAGATATTGTGGAATTTGTTTTAGTTTTGTTTGGCATACATAATCATTTATGCACATCAAAAGATGTAAAAGCTAAATGAGGCCCTGTGGATGTATTTAAGGGGATCTTTATGCACATTTTTATTTCTTCACTGTATTTTTTATTTTTTTTTTTTTAAAAGATATTAAGTTGCTCATATTGTTTTTCTTTCCTTTTAGGAGAAATACACGCTCAAGTGTGTGCAGTTTTTCCCTGATCACAATTTTGACACCTTGGTAAATATATGGATTGTTGTCAGTATTTTAGAGTTGCATCATGTTTGAAGAGAGAATTTAAAGTCTTTTATTTTTTTTTATGTATGACAGTTTGAACTCCCCTTAGCATTACCAAACAATCCTTTCACCTCTGTGAGGTAAGCAGTGCGTTAGTTTTCAGTGAGTTACTTTTTATTTTTAGTGGAATTTCTAAATAAAACTTTGTTGAGCACAAAAGAAAAATAGGGTTTGATTGTTTTGCTTTGCATAGGTTTATAAATTTTGGACATGATCACTACCAAGAGCGGGAAAAGGAGGGAATAAATCTGGTGGTATTTACAGACAGAACAGGCAAGTCATATGATGAACTTTGGATTTCTTTTATCTTTAGAAATAGTATGCTGTAAAGTTACACATTAATTAACAAAGTCAGTGATTATGGTTGTTTTATATTCTTCACCCGGGATAGAAATTCATGTTCATGTTTGCAGCCAAAGTCCAAGTAATGCAGGAATATGGTGAAGGTATTGGTTATGTGTTCAGATTATAATAATCAGTGTGTTCATAATAATCAGAATGCGAAATCTACAATAATGTGTTAATCCCAGGAAACAATTCATGTGCAACTGTACATTGTAGAAGGGATCTTTCTTTTTATCTTTTATTTGAAATAATAAAGAGCAAATATTAACTTCTTCCGAAACTTGTATGAACCTCTTGCCTATTTTTCCCCTACAGGGATCATGTGTGTGTGCTACAGTCATCCCCTGCATGGTGCTGAGGATTACACATACACAATTGCATTTGTGCACAGAGGTACGAGGACTACAAGGCTTTTCTAAATAAACTCATATTTGTTCATTTGATAATCTTTTTTTTTTTCTGTCTGACTTGTCTGCAGGTTTTAGTAAGACTTTCACTGTAGCACTTGAGCAAACTGTCCCAACAGACATCAAGCCAAACCTTCAGCCATTCTTCATCTTTTTGGGTTAGTGCTGGAATCTGATGTTCATTCAGAAAGAAACATTAAGTCTCACACCTGCAATCTGCAGATTCCTATTGCAGATTCCTATTGTTCCTATAAAAATTGATCCAAGTGCAAGTTCTCTCAAAATATAATATCTGAATCTTTCCCACAGGACATTATGTTGTAGTTTATCTAGCTGGTCACTTCCTCCATCTGATCAACTGCATTCAGCAGGACTTGCTTTGTCACAGCCTCTTTCTGTCAGGTAGGTTGCAATGAATACAGCTCACATTGAAGGCTAATTTGTGCACCTTTCAGATAAACAAAAGACAGTGACCATTACAACAGGAAAAAAGGGTTCAACTGGATCAAGTGGTGACTGTAGCAAATTCAAATAATGCTGTTCATGTGGAAGAAACCTCGAGAGGAACCGGACTGAAAAAAGGAAAGAATCCACTTTGGAGGAAACTGGATAATGGGATTATGAATAATTACAATATATTGAAGAGGAAAGGCAAACAGAACAGTATGTAAAAAGATGGGCAAGTTGTAAAGAAAAGTCTCTACAGCAGTTCTCTGAAGGGATAAGTCTAGCAATGCTATGTGAGATTATTTTAGAAGGTCTGCACTGGTAACAGACCCTCATATTATGTGCAACCTCCTGTGCACTGGCGCCTAACATTATATAACCAGAACGTTTTCAACAGTTATTCATTGGGTGTCTCACAGGGTCTATTTAGTGTGTGTTTTTTTCCATTTCCTATTTTGTGTGCCTGGGCTTGCAGGTGCTGATACCCATGTGGATGAATTGGGAGTGAACAATGTTTTAATGAGCATTTCTGCTCACAAGCTGCTGGATGAGTGGATGGGCAGGATATATACCATTAACCTCAACCAGGATTTCCTGCTTCAGCTGCTGCTTAGCACTGATCGGCCTGAGGCACAACGTCTTGCTGCCCTTCACTGTGTAATGGTCCACCTTGAATCTGACCAGGACTTAGAGAACAAGGTGGGATAGAAGGAGCGAAAGAAGCTGAAGGAGAGAGATTGAATCACAGAAATGGGCGCTTTTCAGTTTGTGAACTAAGTATGAGAACTGAGTTTTGTGTCATATAGTGTCAAATAAATGGATGGATGGCTAGATAATAACACTGTAAAAAGGTTTGCTGTCCAATTTACAGTAATTTACTTGCAGCTTGGATACTGTACCCAATATCTCTAATATATTTAGTAAACAGCTATCCAACATAGTTTCAGTAACCTACTAATGTTGTAAATAATACCAAAAAACCCAGTAAACTTTCTTATGGCTAATGCATGAAGCACAACTGGGCTGAAGTTTAAGCGTCTTGCCAAACAATGACAGCTTGACAAGCAGGGATTTCATCACACAGACTTCTGATCTGTGACTCAAAGCCTTAACCTTCACAACAATAACACTAACTGATTCTGATAACCGACACTAAAAGATTTTGATGCCTCGATGTAATTTTGTTGAGCTAGTTGTACTAGCTAAGTGGTGAGTAAATCATTTTCTGAAGATGGAAGTTGAATGTAGGCACTTATTCTTGGCCACATTTTTTTGATGAAAAATGTCAGACTCTGTGACAACTAGATATCGGAGATTCAGCACTGAGGGTTGTTTGGCAGAAAGGTTTGTCTGTGTTTGTGTATGTGGGAAAATAGAAAGAGATCATGATTAGAATTTTGATTTGCATTGCATTCTTTGTTCAGATCATCTACTGGATTAGCGAGAACATGATGAGCTTTAATGCTTTCGATCAGATTCAGGAGTTTATTCTGGGTAAGTAGGTGTTTGGTGTGTGTGTGTGTGTGTGTGTGTGTGTAGATTTGTATGGGTCAAGGCAGTGTAATCATATGAGATGATATCCAACATTCTTTCACAGGTTCTTTATACAGGACGTGCTGTCAGCAGTCTCTCAGTCTGAATAAAGTGCTTCCGTACTCATCTGTGTTTGAGAAGAAGGTAATGTAAAATTTCAACTGCTTTTTTAAAACACTCTTTTTCTAGAGGTTCAGACTGATTATATACACGTTAACAAACTTCATTCATCATTTTATAGCAAATTAGGTAAGCAGAGATGTCTGGTCACGGTTTACAAATTCTGCAGGAATCATCGTCATCTTCATCACTATCACTGATAAGTAACATTGACTATAATAGACCTGCCTCCTGGGGGTCCAGGGACAGGATCCCCTCCTGTCATTGCTCTGAGTTCAGATGATCCGAACAGGAAGCAGCCTAAAGAAAAAACTACAGAATATAATAGACCTACTATACCAAATGTCTACAGTGTATTTCAATAGTTATTTTTGGTCCTGAAACAAAAAGCAAGTAGCAAAAGGGAATGTAGGGAAGTGAAATTCTTGTTAAATGAAATTTTAAAAATGAAAGCAGAACTGAACATGTCAAAAAAAACTTTTGCCATCGCTACAGATGATAAACAATGAAGTGTTTTGCAGGAACTTCCTGTTGCCCTGACTGCTATCCCTGGTGTGAAGTGCACACCTGAGCTGCTCACTCAACCAGTATTTAAAGGGAAGGTAATGCACAGTTCTGATGATTGTTTAACTGACAGAAAGTTTAGTTTAGATGAAGAAATGAAGCATCAGTCAAAAAAGAAGTACATTCTATTGAAATTATGATTATCAAATAAATAATATCAAATAAATGATGTTCTCTATTAAGTGAGTTGTTATTAAATATGATGTGTCAATGAAATGAAGCTAATTCTGCTGCAACTCAATTTGATTCATTTAAATATAATTCTGGAAATTCCATATAGCACAAATCTGTGATTGATTGATTGTATCTTTCCTATTGAATGTGAAAACATTACTCTTGTTTATTAAAGACATTGATGCCTTAATACTGCTGTACATTCCAGTATGTTTAATCAGTGAACTCTTGATTTTCTCAGCATGTGTCAGATCCAACATTGTTTTGCTTTTGTGTGCAACAGGCCCGGAGTCTACAGGGATACTGGAATGAGCTACAATGGATTATTGAAAGGACAAAATATTTTGAGACTGTGCCTAACCCTCGATACCGATTCTCCCAGCTCAAGGGTGACTGGACCAAACTACAAGCAGCACTGGTGAAAAAACAATACATAATCCTCTTCTGCCATTATTTTCTTTTCCCTGTAAAGCAATGTTATCTTTCTCTTTCTCGCAGAATTTTGGTATTTGGAGGCTGATTTCTATTTGAACATGTTTCTATTTCAAACAACAATAGATTTAGTTAGTTACATATAAAATAGTTGCCATGTGTTTCATGAGTATTTATCACCCCCAATATGTTTACAGAACTCAGAGAAAACGAAATCCTTTAACTATCTGCAACAACTTGAGGAAAACACTAAAAAGTAAGTGGAGTGCTTTGTGTGTGCATGTGTGTGTGTGCGTGTGTGTGTTTGTAAGGTGTGTGAGTTGGGTGGTGTGTGTATATGTGTGTGTGTATGTGGGAGTGTCTGTCAGGTGGGTGGTGTGTGTATGTATTGTATCTCTAAATATGTGTGTGTGTGTGTGTGTGTATTGTATCTCTAAATATGTGTCTGTGGGAGGTGGGTGGTGTGTGTGTGTGAGAAGAGAGAGATGTGAGAGTGTCTGTGGGAAGCCATACCTCATAGTTTACTCAGTACACAGACAGTCCTGTAACTGACTATTGAAGAACATGTCTTTCTATAAATACAAAACAAAAATATTCTTTATTATAGTTTAGACTGCCGTTACTAAACATCTCCCAGCCTTCACTAAACACTAAAGTCCTTCTAAAGTTAATATTCTTCACTTGTTCCCTAGAGTCCTATCTGTGGTGGATATGTGGCATTTGGGTAAGTAAAACTACTGTACAACAGGTGCATTGCTCTGATTTTATTTTTGACCTGTAGGAGTAATGGCAGGACACACACACATGCACAATATTTTCCTAACGTTTTATGGCCAAATAGTTTAGATCCTGTGGGAGAATTTTTCGGTTTTCTATGTAATCAATCAAGTATGTAGGAGAATAAACACAGAGGAAAAGTGCACTGAGAGAAGAGGAATGGTGGAGTTGGGGTTAGGAAAGTTCCTCGAATTCCCCTTGTTTTTGCATATATTCACGCTCATGTTACAGCGTGGCAGGTGGAGTTTCTGTCTGATCACAGTTAAACATTCCTCCTGTTCTGATTACAAGTAAACTCAATTCAACTGATGAACATACAGCTAATGCATAAACTGCCAGTGACCGCTGACTCTGTCTGTGGTCTACAGATAAGAGAGTGCTTCCCCTCTTTCAGGAGGTTGACCAGCCGCAGAGGGCACTAATAGGCCTAGTAAGTCACAGCTCAATCTGATACAGGTTTCCTCAAACTTTCTATCACCTTCTGTTAAATTCCTAAAAACTATTGACAGGAGCATAATGCAAAACAACATAATAAAGAAGAACCATCAGTATGATATGTGATTATAAAAATAAAATACTAGAAAATTAAATGAAGGCCTTTTTTTGTGGTGACTTCTGTCTAAATCATGCACTGGTTGTGAACAGCCCGCTTTTTTGAGATGATGTCACTGTTGATATTTTCCTTTTATAATCATGTATCATACTGATATCTACTTTACTATGCTGTTTTGTTGACTGAGCCTTATGCTACCGGTACAGGGGGTGGAAATACTTTTTCACATTTTTGAATCATTATGACTTGAGTTTCTCTTTGTCAGATGGTGGATAAACTCCGGGATCACCTGAACAAGTACCTGCCACAGCTGGGGAAGAAAAAGACGGAAATGCTGGTGGTGAACTACATGGCCAAGCTGGTGTGTGTGTGCTCATGTCTCACAGGAAAATTCTTAAAGATTTTGGCTAGATTTTTTTAGCTAAATGCTCCTCGCATAATGTTAAGTGATAAAACAAAAATGCTTGAACCAAAGCTTGTGAAACAGGATATGGATTAAAACAGGTATGGAAAAACAGTTTGCTTTCAACATTGGTAGAGCAGTACAGCTAGATTAAGGAGGAGATGAATATACCATGTATTCATTTATTTATTTGATGTAAGTTTAATTTCACCTTTGGGAGAAATGTTGCTTATAGCCTAAATCTCTAACCTAAAACCTGTGGTCCTTTTCCAAGTCCACACTTTGGTGACAAATCTAAAAAGAAAATGTCTTGACAAAAAAAACAACAACAATGTATTATTAGTTAACTGCCTTGTAGGAGCAGACGTTTATTAAGAAGCTGTTGATTTTCTATAACAGAACAACTTTGAGTAAGATTCAACTCGCATGTTGAACTACTAATGTGTTCGTTTTAATGTAAGCCTTTAATGTAAGCCAATCAATTAGTGAAAAAGAAGTTATTTTCCCACCACTGGTTTATTTTTTCTGCTATTACTGATGTTTCTAGATTATGAAGCTAATAGTTTAAAGGAAATAAATTGACACATTATTACAGATAAAACAGGAAACTGTCACTGTGACATTTTTCCAAGTAACAACCAGATATCTCTGGTGAAACAGAGAGAATAGGATGTGTTTTTGCTGAGGAGACTTCCTGTCATTGACGCATGAGGATATGAGAAGTCCGGCATGTTCCATGAACCTGCACATGATTAGTACATGACTAAAATGTGCTGAATAGAGGGGGATTGTTTTAGATTGTTGAACAAATGATTAACTTTTTTAATTGTTTTGTTACATTTTTCATGAATTCATTTTATCATGCGAGACAAAATGTTTGCGATTTTGATATGGATATTGAAAATGAAATTTGATCATGAAATTGATCAAATTTGGTTAAATGGACAAAAGGAGATCTAGAAGGTTAAGGTTCATGGATCAACTTTAGTGTTTATATTTAAAATCTTAAAATTTTGCTAGCATATTTAGGTTGGTTGCTAGGTAGATGCTGAGCTACCTCACATGGTTGCTAGGTGGGTGTAGCATATTCAGCTTGGTTGCTAGGTTGCAAGATCATTGCTTTGTTTATCCATTTGGTTTCTATATTGTTTCTTGGAAGTGGTTTCACTATGACGCCTGATGGTTATTAGGTTGTAGCTGTTTGTATAGGAAGCATATAGAAAAAATCTGAACTAAGAAAGGCCCAAATCTCGTGAAAGCAGTAAAATGTAATACCCGTAGGGAAAAACAACACAATTTGAAGCACAATTGTGCTATTCCCATATAGGATATATGATTTGTGTGCAACCTGTAAAAACAGTAGTAATAATAATAATATATTTGGTTTACCTGTATGATAAGAATCCTACATTTGCTTACATTTAAAAAGGGACCTAGAAATGGTGCAGAATCTTGAGTTTTAATATTCAAAATGTTGAACATTTGCTTTCTTTGTTATTATATTAAAACAAAGTGTAAGTGGAAAACATTACTATGTGATGAAAAACATTTTATGCTTGTCAAAGACTCATTCCTTTATAATGAGTGTGTTTGTGTGTGTGTGTGTGTGTGTGTGTGTGTGTGTGTGTGTGTGTGTGTAGCTGGAGCTGCTCAGACACATGTTGGAGACTCTGTGGCTGAAGCTGAACTTGGGTCGCACGGTGCTCTGCCTGTGAGTAGTGATGTATAAAGAGGGTTAAGTGAAGCTGCTTTACACTGTGTCAAAGTTGCAGACTGCCCACCATACTGAAAACGAACTGCAAGGTTTTCAAAAGTGTAAAAGGGTCTAATGGATGAGAAGGATGTCACTGTCTGGGTAGGAACTGGGAAGGATGAACGTAGAAGCAGCAGCAGAATGAAATAGCGACGCTGCGACACGTCTCAGAGCTCTGTTGGCAGCTGTAGTCTTTTATTGAAATAAAAGTGGAAAGCGAGGAGAACTAAGTGAAATATCCAAATCAGTTTCTGTTTCTGGTTTAAACACTGAGTGTCACAATCACGTAAATTCACAAAACTCTCTTTAAACCTTGTGATGGAAACTTTTACAACTAGAAGTTTTGTGAAGCTCTGACCTTTTTTCTGGCTCTGATTTTCACGTTAAAGGCTGTCCAGTTTACCATTACTCATTTTCCCTTCGTCCTGTCATTATCTTTTTCTGTTTGCACTAATTTACTTTTTAGTGCATCTAACTAGTTTATTTCTTTAACCCCTATTGAACTATTCACTTAAAATAAAAGACTAGATAGCAATAGTGGCAGTCAAGCAGACATTCTGTTCATTATGACTCGTATATTACAGATAAGACTGATGGTCCAGGACTCTCTGTATCTATTTTTTATGGTTATGGTTAGCCTGAGAATTATTATCATCTTTGTGTGCATTAGCAAACAGCAAGGCACCTCGGAAGAGTGGACCATGTTTCATATCATGTGTCGGATTCTGGAAGCAGCTAAAGGACTCTGTCTTCCCCTCCCACCCGGTGAGAGGAACTTCCTGTTTCATTCCTCACACTCCCAACTGACCTTACTGTACTTTACATTTTAGATTTTACATATTAATAAATGCTGGCATGTGATATGGTCTAGGTTATTCTACACTTTTAAGTGTGCTGGGTGTACGCTGCCTACCTCGCCACACTTTCTTGCTCTATGTGGACCGTGGCTTTCTACACCTCACCGAGCCTTTTGTGTCACGCCTTATGACAGGTGATGATTACTATTACATGTGCACACAAAAAAATACACATACCGACATGTGCACATGAAAAACATTCACCAACATGATAAAGAAATATGGAGGTTTGGGCAAATATTCTATTTTCATCCATAAATCTTGAGTCAGTAAACAAGCTGAGTGTTTGGTTTTTCATTAAAAAAACCCTAAAAAGTCATTATCTATCATGGGGAAGAAATATTTTGGGGAGAAAATGTTTAGTTGTGTAGCATTTTGAAAGAAGTCTCTAGTGTCAGTGTTTTTATGTCAGTATTAAAAGTGGTTAAGGCTAGTTTTTATACTTGATCAAAAATAAATCTTCACTTGATTTACAAATAAATTGGCCAGTCATCCCAGTTGGGGTTTTATGGTAGATTTTGTCTCTTTTGAACATCATACAGCATTCAGTATAACTCTAATTGGATAAAAAACTACACCGTCTCAAAAATGGCTGGCAAACTGCATTTACATTAGAGAAATAAAACATGCCAGGATGTAATTTAATAATAATGTATATCTATTAATACAAAACTGTTCCTGTCCATATACATTTAATTTTAATAAGGTTTCTTATTTCCCATTAGAAAAAGAAGCTTTAAAAAAAAAAAAAAAAACACCAAAAAAAAACAGTTACTCCCGTACTCACTGGAATCACAGCAGATAGTCAGTCAATGAGAAGGAAGAGTTTAGAAAAGCCTTTTTAATCTCTCCCAGCATCATGTCATGATATAAAGACATTTTGATATGCAATTTCTGTCAATAGGAGAAAGTAATCAGTTTGAAGTTAAACACTTAAAAGTGTAAATTAGGAGTTGGAGTCTGTCCTAACTGCACTTTAAATTTACTGTATTTTGTTCTTTATCTCTCTCTACAGTTTGTTCTTCATTCTCTTTTGCAGATCTGGATAACAGCACCAGCAATGAAGAACTAAAGTTCAGTGTCCTGAAAAGACTTCCTGAGGTAATGTTTACCTGCCCATATTTCTTTGTGATGACAATAAAAATCTGCCATTTATAATAAATAGGTTCCAGTGCTGAATCTGATTAAATGAAATATTTATATTATACAACATTTTCTTTCGACTAATTTGATTGGATGAGCATCATTCGGAGCGTCCTGAAATGAACCGCACTTCGACATTCACAAGCAATACTATAATATTCATGACAATATTCATGAACTAAACTACTAACTACTTAATAGTAATATGAAAAGTAACCACACCTTAAACTTATTCTTTACTGAAGCATCTTTTGAGTTAGTTCGCCACTCTGTCTTTTTGGGTAAGAGTCTATCAGCGTTTGTCTTGTTTTGTCTTGTTGATATTTTCACACTTTTTCTTGCGAAAACATTCCAGGTCCATCTGCGTGTCAGACCTTCTCCTGTGCACATCCTGCTTCAGGTCACATCACAGATTTTTAGTGTGATTCACTTGCTCATTTAAAAATATTGATGGTCTTTTGGTGAAGCTGTTCCTTTGTTGATTTGGCTGTATACTTTGTGTGATTGTCGTGCTGAAATGTGAAATTTTGTTTCATCTTCAGCTTAGTAGCAGACACCTGAAGGTTTAGCACTAAACCTCCACCTGGTATTTGTTGCTATTCATGATTCCATCCACCTTGATAAAAGCTCTAGTACTAAAGAAAAACAGCCCGAAAGCATTATGCTGGCACCACCGTGCTACAATGTGGGTATGCTATTCTCTTGATGTGCTTTTTGCATCAAACATACCTTTTGGAATTGGTCTCAGACCAATCAGACCATAGATATCTATACATAGATGTCACCTTGGGGTCCTAAAAATGTGTCAAAACCGCCGCCAACTTTTTACAGGGCTCTTGTACTTTAAATGCATGCACGATACCGGACTTCTGTGCTGCGTTTGGATGTTCAAACGAAAGAAATCTAAAAAACCAGACAACAAGGGATTACATTTCACAAGTGAGAATGTGTTTTATGATATTGAATGTTAGGAAATTATATTTCTTGTTCAGTTGGTTTGTTTTAGTCCTTGGTTAACGACCGCAGCTAATTCATGCTAGTTACCCATTCGTTTTTGACAGTTAAGAAAACAGACAATGTTTGTAGATTCCGAAGCTCTTAATAAGGACATTAAAAATTGACCCCATGATTTTTTGCTTAAAGGTGAAAAGACCCAACTTTGTTCTGTAAGATTCTCTAATCTGTCAAACATATTTTATTAGATTGTCCTGGACTTAACACAAGCAGAATGCTCTTTTATCAAGTTACTTCACTTAAGGACATATTTAATGACATTATGCCTGAAAAGGGTTTGGATTTTTTTTATTGTATGTTAATTAAAAAAAATGTATACTATGACTTGCTGTTTATATTTGTTTTGTTTTTATTATATTTATATATTCGTGTTTTTGTAATTTAATTTTTGCCATGAAAATAGCTTTTGATTGCTGACATGGCATTAAATAAAATAATCAGAATCTGAATCTGTTTGTAGATTCCCAAGTGATAAACAGAGACGTCAGTCATGTACGAGTTGCAGGGACACTAAACACTTTTTTTTTTTTAATGGTTTATTCAGCTGACAGTCCTGGAAGGATGTCACCAGTTAGGTTGGCAGTTCAGCCTCAAAGTCAAACTATGTTTTTTTTGTTTATGTGACTATACTTAAATGTTAATGTTATTTAATGTTGCAAAAGTATTGCGGGAAAAGAATAAATAAAAGATTGAACAGTCTTTGGCACCTCAACTATCTAACTTTCACATTATTTCCTCTCAAATTTGTGATTTGCTTCCACCTGCAAGTTGCTTTGTGTATCATATTTAATAAACCAATACAATTTAAATGTTTAAATGAACATGTATAGTCACACCATTGTAGCAGTGTTACATGCAGTAGGCTATAAGGTAAGTAGTGATTGTTCATTTGAAGTTTACTCAAGTGGAAGAATGTAAGTAATAAACTTACACCTACTAGCACTATGCATTATTGTGAAAAAGTAGATTATCTTAATATCACAACCTTAAATTTTCTCTGAGCTTAATGATAAATACATGTCTGACCGTTGGAACGAACCAAAAAAAACCCAGAAAATCGCATTCATGACGATTTATGGTGATTTTATGTCTTTGCCTACATTGACGCTGATGCATTAAGAGGAGAGGGTCCCCCGTACCAAGATGGCGGCTCAGTTGACGCATTTGTTCCAATGTACTGCCGTACCCAAGGCGACATCTAGTGTATATATCTATGTGTATATATCTATAGAGCCATCTATGGTGGCTTAGTGTTAGCACGTTCACCTCACACCTCCAGGGTCGGGGTTCGATTCCCGCCTCCGCCTTGTGTGTGTGGAGTTTGCATGTTCTGTGTGGGCCTCCGAGTACTCCGGTTTCCTCGTGCATGGTAGGTTGATTGGCATCTCTGGAAAATTGTCCGTAGTGTGTGATTGCGTGAGTGAATGAGAGTGTGTGTGTGCCCTGCGATGAGTTGGCACTCCGTCCAGGGTGTATCCTGCCTTGATGCCCGATGACGCCTGAGATAGGCACAGGCTCCCCGTGACCCGAGGTAGTTCGGATAAGCGGTAGAAGATGAGTGAGTGAGTGTGTGAGTTTTTGGATCTTGATTGTTTTTTGTGGGAACATCCTACCCCATTGCCCAGACAGTAATCAGTATTGGTCAGCAGCTCCTTTAATGTTGCTGTAGGTCTCTTGGTAGCCTCCCTTTAAACTTTGTGTCTTGTCCTTTTATTAACTGTGGAGGGGTGTCCTGCTTTTGGTGATGTCACTGTGGTGCTCCATTTGATCCATTTGTTGATGATGGACATTAAGCTCTTGGATTTTAAAGAAGCAGCTGACTTTAATCAGAATCATCCTCATTGATGACTGCTAATGGTAATTACATTTACAGCATTTGGCAGACGCCCTTATCCAGAGCGACATATATTATCTCGTTTTTATACAGCTGAGCAATTGAGGGTTAAGGAACCAAACAGTGGCAGCTTGGTGGACCTGGGATCGAACTCGCAACCTTCCGATTGGTAGCCCAACACCTTAACCACTAGGCTACCACAGGCTCTTGATTACTCTTGAACATGGGATTAAATGTGATTGGTTCATTCTGAACACAGCGAACAGTTCAAAGGAAGTTCACGCTTATACAACCAGGCTATTTTCACTTTTTCAATTTTCAATATAGAAAAGTTTCTGATCACGAGGGTGTGGACACTTAGGCAATGTCTTGGCTTCTCATGATCATGTATAATAATAGAAATATTATAAAAATATTATAAAAGATTACACACACAGCTTTCTTAACACTTTAGAGAACTAGGTATAGATAATGATTATCTCAGGTGATTTACAAAACTATCCTCTATTCTCTATGAAAATAGTAAGGTATAACTTGATTCTTCCACACAAACTAAATCAACTAGATGCAATTTTCTTTACAGTTACGCTAATAAACTATAGTCAACCTAATAAACTAACAGCACAGTTCCTCATTTCTCTGGTTTTTTTGGACTGGAAATTGTACTGGAACAATAACCCTTTACACATGAGATTTACTGGACTGATGGATTGGTTCATTTTGTTTCAGTGTCTGGCCCAGAGAGTGTGTCAGCTTTGGGATCATCCTATCAGCTCAGCCTGCATCACCAGGCAGTGTGTAAGAAGACTGTTGGAGAAATACACCAAAACCAAAGTAAATCTAGAGACACACTGTCAGAAATCATGTTCCATTTAATCCAAAAACCTCTTATCAGTTAGCAGTCTGGTCATGACAACATATTCAAACATTTTTTTATTTTTAGAATTTTTTATTTTTTTTTTTTATTATTTTTTTAGATTTGGTGTGTGTGTGTGTGTGTGTGTGTGATATTACTGTTCATGTCTTTAATATGAATTCTATATTAGCAGAAACGCGCTGTTGAGCTCTTTATTATGTAACATGCTCTGAACATGCTTGTTTGAGATTGCAGAGTTAAAGATACTGTATACTTCACAGGCATTAGTGCAGTTGGACAGAGACAAAGTATCCTCCCATCTTGAGTTTCTGCCACTAAGCTACCTCATCGCAATTCTCACAGAAATGGAAGAGCAAGGTATATTATTTGGGGAGATTTTTTGCCTGATTTGGAGATTGGTGTGATGTGGTGTGTAATTTCTGGGCAGAAAATATAAAAGTGCCTTTGTATATATTTTTTGTGATTTAGCTACAAATCCCTTTGAGGAACAGAAGAATATGGATGCCAGGTTTGTGGAGGAAATTGCACTAAAACAGACTCTGATCAAGCTGGGATTTGAGGGCAAATTAACACCAGGAGAAGAATAGCTAATAGAGGGAAGCTGACTGAGAGACTGGAAACCAGTGACTGGTGTTTTGCTTCGTTTTTTACACAGTGATAACATATTTAACATTTATCTACATTTTAACATCACGTTTATCTGAAAAACAGGAACCTGGCACACACAGACTCACATGTATCTGCCTGCTGATTTCGATATAAAAAAAATTTTGTTAAATGTGTATTTGGTTTCTTTCTGTTGCCGTTTCCTGCCAAATGGCTGTTGCAAATGTGAAAATCTGAGTGATTTTTTTGCCTGTTCTTTTAGTCAAATATTTTCTTAAGTGAATGAGAGCAAGACCTCTATAAAAATTCTATGTTTCTATATAAATACTAAGCCTAAGGTGGGTTCTTGTAAAACATGAATAATATCTAAGGTTAATCCTTCATTAGGAGAAATCTAGGCTAATGGTGATGACTGACTGGTAATTAGAAACAGATGAGCTGGAGGTACAAACATGTTCAAGATTCATCTCACAGTCACAGTTTTTGACAGTAAAGCTTCTGAATATCCCTATTATGACTCTGACGCAGTAATAATAAATGACACTGAATCACCAGTCAGAGCACATACTTCCTCTGAACATATGAAATGTAAAAGGGAGTGACAGAGTGTCCTTGTTTTTCTGTGTATCGTGGAAACTGAATCCAGTAGAGTTTTTCTGCCAAGAACCACCAAGATTCCCCACAGAAACTCTCACAGTTAAGTTCCAAAGAAAACTCCCCTTAGTCGATAAACATGAGGTAACTAATGAATAGCAGGTGTTGGTTATTTTTTTGAAAAAAAGTCTTTCACTTTTATTTTTATTTATTTATTTTTGTATATCAATGTCAGAAAATGCTGTGGACATGAATGTAATACAAGGCTCTAGGTCTCAAGGGGCTTGGGCTGAGGTTTGCGGATGTGGCGCATGTTGGTTCCAGGCTCACTCGGCTTGAAAGGTGCCAGGGCTCCATAGGGTTTGGGCAAAGGCAGTGAATCTTCGGCTGGGATGTAGGAATTTGGCCGCAAATCTGCCGTGGTATAGACTCCGTTTGGAAGCTGACTCCATTCTTCCTCCTCGGTAATCTAATACAGAAAAAGATGCATGAATGATTGACAATGAACAGTTAATGAAATTTTTCTCTGCTTAATGCTCAAGGTACAAATATGGTCCACATTTTCTTAGCAATCCCTGTCCACCAGTCAGCTTTCCCTGGTCATACAACAGCTATTATCTTCTTACAATCTTTTGACTTGCTGCTCTAGTTCTGCATACATGAGCTCACATACAGCCACACATGACTAGTGGCACTGTGATTGACAGGTGAAAGAAAGCCACTTCCACCCAGAGGTTGGTCTTGTAATTATTTCCATGTTTCTAGCTTCATGTAACTAGTAGTTTTGTCATGAATCGCATATGAATGTTTCTGGAATAATACTTAAAAATCAGTGGATACTTTTTCCCTCATTAACTGTTCCCATCATGCACCACAGAGCAGTGCAGGTGACATGGTTTTACCGGTGGCTGTACTGTGTAGTTTGTTTGCTGTGTTACTTTTTTTAATCTCACTAGTTGTGATTAAAAAACAGGACATTGAATTGGACACACTGGGCCGCGTTTAACAGTTTTCTAGTAGAGTTATGAATACAGGGTTTCATAGGCCACACTAAATAAAAAACTCCCAGAGTTTCTCTAATGCTTGTTCTCTAATGCACAGCTTGTTTGGATTTATTGACACGGATAACATCATAAAAGGTAAAGTTCAGAGAAATCAACACAAAAGGGTGGAAAAGAATTTGTGAAATGGAGGCAAAAGTGAAAGTTATTTTGATTCAAATTCTATGGCAATAAAAATATTATTCAGCACCACACCAGTACCTGAAAAGGATAAAATCTGGAGACAAAATAAAGAAAAGTTAATACTGGATCCCTTACCCACATTCCTTCAAACAGATATTACCAGTAGCTACCCAACCCATTTTACTAATTTATTTGATTTATTTGAAAAAACTGACCTTGACCCAAGCCAGCTGTCCAACTACAGTATAAGCCAATGTTGTAGCACGTACATATTCATGAAATGTGTCAGTCAGGATTTGAGCCTCATCATAGCACAGAGACAGCACTGGTTAAAGTTGTAAACGACCTGCTACTGGCCTCTGATCAGAGTTGTGTCTCTTTGCTGGTGTTCTACATCTTACAGATCTTACTAGATCTAGATTGTTGCTTTGCTTGATCTTAGTGCAGCTTTTGATACCATTGACTATGCTATTCTACTTTATAGGCTAGAACATTTTGTTGGTGTTAAATGGACAGCCCTCTCCTGGCTCAGGTCTTATTTGACTGAATACTATCACTTCTTAGATCTAAATGGTGACTACTCTAAACAAACTAAGGTAATGTTCGGTGTTCCGCAAGGTTCTGTTTTAGGCCCATTTTCTCTATATATACTACCCCTTGTTGCAGTTATTCGTAAACATGATATTAGCTTCCACTGTTATGCTGATGACTGTTATACTGATGATATGTTTCAGCTAAGTCAGATGTGGGTCACCAGCTTAATAAGTTTGAAGATTGTGTGAAGGACATTAGAAAGTGGATGCTTACTAACTTCCTCCTGCTTAACTCTGACAAGACAGAAGTGCTTTTACTAGGACCACAGGCAGTCAGAATTAAGTTCTAAGTCCTAGAGTCCTTACTAGAACCAGTGTGATATGTTCATATCTTCTATCTTATCCTCATTTCACTGGCTCCCAGTCAAATTACACATTGATTATAAAACACTATTACTGAACTATAAAGCACTTAATGGTCACACGCCACAGTACCTACAACAGGGGGCAGAACTTTTCCTTACAGAGCCCCACAGTTAAGGAATAGCTTTCCAATTAGTGTTTGGGACTCAGTCTCAGTGTTTAAGTCCAGGCTGACACCATACTTGTTTAGTCTGGCTTTTTATGAATAGCTTTTCTTAGCTAAAGGATCTGGAAGGTTCATGGACATAGAGTGTTTGGTGAACTGAGATGTCTGGATGCTGTCACCTTACCACCCTTGCAAGTTGCTCAGGTTTGCAGACTGTGGAGTGGTGAATTAAATTTAATTGATCAACCAAAATGATCAGCCCATCCACCCTTCAATGATCCTTATCATTGAATGATTAAACTTATTTGGACCATGTGTGAAATGCAAATAAATAAAATATTTAAACTAAACTGAACTGTTGTCTTATTCACACAAATCTTTTTAGGTTTATATTGGTGAGTCTCCTTATATAAGTTGCATTGCTAATGCTAATGTTAACCCAGGCTCTCTCCTGGGCATTTACCTGGGGTTTCTTCTGCACTTGGATATTGCGCAGCCACTCCTGCTCTATGGTGTCAGAAGGTGCGAGTCCCATTTCCAGTCTTCTGTGGCACAAGTCAAGCTCAAACTCTTTCTCACGAAGCTCCTGCTGGAGACACAGAGCCTGAGACTGAAACATGGCCAACTCCGACACTACAGCCATCAGCTTCTTAGTGCACTCCTTAATGCGACTCTGGAACTCGTTGACCTGAGGGGACAGATACACAAACAGACCCTCACATGACCTAGCCTTAAATAAACAGCATTTCTGGTGGAAGGATTTTAAAAAAAAATCTGCAGTAGTCTGCTCACAATTGTAAAATAATAATTTAGTAAAATAATAATGGTTAATGGTATGGATGCAATACAATGCAATTTTTAATTCCTGTTGCTAAAAAGAACAAAAATGAAGACATTTGATTTTTGGCTGTACAAATAATTTTTCTACTCTTTTATACTCCATAGTGCCAAAGAGATTTATGTCATTCAGTTTGAAACCAACCTGTGCTGTGTAGATGAAAAAGAAGAAAAAGAAGCCTTTATCATTGTCACATATACATTATAGCACAGTGAAATTCTTTCTTTGCATATGCATTTGATATTTATTTTTAAACTTTGTTTTAAATAATAATAAAAATAATAATAAAAATAATAATAAAAATAATAATGGACACTGTCATCAAATCAATTGTTCCTATTATGTATTTACTCTGGATATGAGGTGTACATAATCATTTGTAGGAGGAGTAGCAGAAAAATTGTTTCTGACAAAATCCAAGCTACATTGAACTGGTCTCGATCCAGGGTTGCCTGGCGTTTACATTTCAACACAATTCATTTGGTCCAAATTTAGTTCCTTAAACCCTCCCCAATCAGTGTTTCACATCTAACCTGTTCTTTGGGCTGCCACAGACATGAAAGTCAGAGAAAAAAAGAAAATAGTAGAATAGCAATAGACACCGTCACTGCTTGTCCCAATAATATGTGTGTATGTGTGTGTGTTTGTGTGTATGTGTTTACCTTCTTGGCCAGTCTGAGTGTGTCCTCTTTCCCATTATCTGCCTTTGTGCGAAGGTGCTGAGACATTCGGATCACCTGCTCATAGATCAGCTCTTTCTCCAGAAGCTGAGCCTCCCTCGCTGCCAGCTGCATCTCCAGCTACGTACATCACAGTCATTTGAACATAGAGAATAAACTGGCCACATAAAAAATAGGTTAAAGCAAACTAGTGAAGTTTAACTGTGTCATACATGCTCTATCTTCTTGATAAGCTCAGTAGGAGATGGATCTTCACCACTCAGTTTACGCAGTCGTCTCTCTGTAACTTGGCCCTCGAGTGTCTGCTCCAGGGATATATTGTGTTCTGTACACTCAGACAGCTAGCACACAGGACACATGCTATGAGAGGTCTGTGAACTTAAAATGCTGACCCATTTAATATTTATTAATTAGTTCAGAAATATGAGGATATTTGCTTTTGATTGCTGTGTAAGCAGAGTAACCAGTCATATAGTCCAATGATTAAGAAAGAAACTTTACAACAAGAATATATGGATAAAAAAAGAATCTTAAAAAAGACTGGTTTTATAGGCAAAGCGCCCAGGGTTTCCTGACTAAATGAATCGCTGATGACATAATTAAGGCCTACCTGCACAATTGCTGAAATCTGTCTCTCAGCATTAAAATGCCAATGTCTATGAGCAGTTAAAACCCAGACAGCACAAAGAGAGCAAATGGCACGGCTTCTTCTGGCCACAAAGCTGTGGGTTCAACCCAACCAAATTCCAAAGAAGCCAGGTGACAATTCACAACAGATTTGTTCAGACCCTTTCTAAAGGACTATAAAGGCAGCTTTTAATAAGCACACTTCCATTAAGGATGATTGAAACCAGAAATAGAGCTGATGCCCCAACCAACAGTACAGGGGTGAAGCCAGCCAGTCAATGAACTTTGCATTCGTGGCCTTTTGATACAAGCATATACAGGCACACCCATCCCTACCCTACCAATACTGCAGCTACTATCACTCTGTATCTCCAGATATGCCCTGGTTCTTATCCTGGACTGATTCTGGGTTGCAAACCTGTCCAAGGCTTTACAGACTATGGAAACATGGTGGAATTGCACACAGGGAACTAAGCCACCATTGCTTGGCATGTCTGTCGTGTAGCAGCCTTTAGCAGGTTTATTGAGAACATGAATTGATAGAATGACAACATTAACATTACAATAAAATGTAGTAACAATAAGTCAGTACTAAAATGTTTTAGGCAACTGACGTAAATGTTGATATAGCTGCGACTTATTTTAGAAGTTATCTCAAGACATCCACATAAGAGAAATCGAGTACCTGTATCTGCAGTAAGGCACACTCATCTTCCAGGGGTTTCTTGCAAGTCATCTGTTTTTTACTCAAGCTGATTTGCCTCTGTTCTTCATTAAGTCGCATCTTAAGAGAGCAGATCTCCTCTTCCAGAGCCTGTATCTGTAGCGTCCCCTCACAGATCAGATTCTCTTGCACATTTACCTTTGCATAAAATACACATATCTCCTCCTCTCTCTCCAGGAGTTGCACACCCCTATCAATCACACACATGTATGTAGAAACTCAAGTTATTAAGCAGAAAATAGACTCAGAATGCAACAAAAGTCTGGATCAGTTGTTAGTTCAGACTGATAAATAAGCATTGGGGCATCTCTAAAACTTTGAGGCACGTTTTAGAGCAAATGTTTGAGAGCGGTACCATTGTTTTGTGCTCATTGTGATTCTAGTAAGATATCAGGCCTGGTACCGCAAGACTAAAGCTTATAAAACAACTTTTTGCTCATTTGTAAAAAAATATTTATTATGAAGTTATGTTGGAAAAATGAAAGAGAACGGTTAATATATTGTTGCTAGTGCTGTGCTGTGGGCTGACCCACCGTTCGTTGCGGCTCTGGACAGACATATCATGGCTCTTGCGCATGTGCAGCAGATCTTGTTCCTGGGCATTGATCACTTGTCCAAGTTGAACAATCTTGAGTCTCTGTTCTTCACTCTTGTGCTGCATCTCATGAAGCATGCAGGCCACCTTGGAAATGTCATTTTTCAAGCTGTCCCGGATTGTGTGGCTGTGTACATGCTTCAGACGAGACTTCTGCAGCAGCCTATAACAGACACAGCAGTGATGACTGTACTGACCTACAGTATAATGGTGAGAGCTCTCTCTCTCTCTCTCTCTCTCTCTCGCTCTCTCTCTCTCTCTCTCTCTCTGTCAAGATACTATGCAACATTATTACACTGTATTTAAATTTGTCTCACCACCATATTGTAGCCCCAAATCATTATGGATCAGTTATATAAAAAGCAGCTTTTGTCTCCAGACCTGTCTTTTTTGACTGTTTGGCTGTGCAGAATATCAATTTCATTCTTCAAGATTTTGAACTTCTCCGTCATCTTGGTCATGTGCTGGGTTGCGATCTGTAGTAGGCTTACATATTTGTTATGCTCTTCTTTGGTGGTTTCATATAGCTTGCTGAAAACACAGAGCCTGGCCACAACAAGGGAAAAACATTATTACCATTAGCACTCCGAAAGAATAAAACAATGGACATGTTATCATTCTCTACTAGTGTATCCATTCATGGTTACATAACTCCAACTGACTGTAGTAAGGGCAATATTTGTAATTTGGGTTCCCTTTTTAACCTGGTTCCTCTCAAGGTTTCTTTCTCATACCATCTCAGAGAGTTTTTCCTTGCATGAGACCTCAGACTTGTTCATTAGGGATGAATACAAATACATTTAAATATAAGTCTAAAATTAATCTTGAGCTTTTTTAACTATATTTCTTATGGTCTGTAAAGCTGCTTTGAGAAAATGTCTATCATTAAAAGCACTAAACAAATAAAATTTAATTGAATTAAATACAAAAATACATCAGGAACACAACTAAGTGTCATCATTGCACTGGCATGTTTAGGATAATGTGAAAAGCCACATAGACAATATCCCTGGCTCTGGATCACATTAGGAACCCTGGAAGTGTGCTTTTCCCCAAATGCATCTGTGAAAATACTGGCTTCTCAAACAATACTGAAAAATTCACATGAAATGGCTGCGATTTGATTCCATAGGTTGAAACCTTTGAAACAGGAAGTAATTTACATGTGGCTTTTATATGTGGCTTTTTGTTTAATTAAGTTTAGTTTATTTACAATCAGATTCTTCACAGTTTTATTCTTTAACTATTAGATGCCACCTCTCTGAGATCAAGCTGTTTGGAAGGGTTGCATAAAAGAATTTAAAAGGTTTAAATTTGTGTGTTTTGGTAAGAGGTGATATAAGGAACATTGATCACTGAATGATGATTGATCACGTAGATCATTTTAGATTTATTTGTGGGTGGTTTATGACATTCTTCCAAATCCAATAACATTTTAGCCCAATACCTGGTTGCCTCTGCCAATAGACATTGACAGATATTTACAATAGATATTGAAGTCATTCAACAATATAATTACTTCAAACACAACACCAAAATGGCTACAGGAACACAACATTCAGTTAATGTCCATCTCAGTCACTAACTTTGAACCTGTTTTCTTGAGGGAAAGCTTCATCAGATATTTATTTGGCAGATGTTGACATTGTGTAAATGCACTAAACTACTGAACATGTTCTATCTCATAAAACTCAATGCATGTATAAAGGTTCTGCAATTATGATGGGTGAATAATAAAATAGGTGTATCTAATATATAAAAAATATTAGCCAATATGTAAATACTTTCTGCAATAGAAGGCAAAGTGTAGTATGGAAAAACATATATGTGATTATCAGTTACAATTCCTATTAATTTGAATAGCAGAAATGTTATAAGCTTCAAATTTCTTGCCATAACAAAAGGAGTTATTTACCTTGACTGAATCTCCTGATATTGTTTCTTGTGCTCCAGAATCTGGAGCTCTTTGCCTCTGATGTCCTGTTTGATCTGGTTGCATCTCATCTGTAAAGATGTCTTCAGTTAGCACTGAAGTCGAACAGCTTATTTTTGAGTGATGGGAAAATAAATGATATTACAAAATAAAAATGAAAAGAAAACAAAAACCAAGCAATTAGAGCTATAAAGCAGCACTGTTGTTGCATTAGGGCTACTAGAGCCTGAAGGAAATTGATCAGTAATCCTACTGAAGTATTTTATAACAAAGAGTTGCTAAATTCTGACCTCAATCCCAGTGAACACCTATGGGAAGCGCTGGAACATTGACTGTACCCCAGACCTCAATCACCTAATATCAGTGTCTGATCTCACAAATGCTTTTGTGGCTAAATGAACAGAAATCCTCACAGTCACAATCCTGCATATAATGCTCCAAATTCACATCTACAGAGAGTCTGATATAAATATCTGATAATAACAAAAGCAAATCATTTAAAATTCCTAATGTGTGTAATCACACAAATTCAATTAAGATTAAGAATATTATAAAATATATGCAAATTTTGAACTTAGAAACATAATAAAACACCGTACCTGAGCTTTGAGCAGCTCTCTGCTCTTTTGGTCTCTCTCGTCTGCTTTGATGCGAGTCAGGGCATGAACATGGTGCAACTCCTCACAGTAGCGATTGCACTCGTTTATCAGAGTCTGTTGCTGCACTATACACTGTTCAACCACCTGGGCCTCAACACCTGTGACCGACTGCTGCTCAGACAATCAAGCAGAGATGAATGCACACATACATACTTTTGTATATGCATATATTTGTATGTTATATACAAACATTGGTATCTTATAAGATTCTGTGTGCTAAAAGATTACCTGATGGACCACTTTCAGCTTCAGATTGTCTACTTCTGTTTGCAGATCTTTGATATTCTTTAGCAAGTCATCATTCTTAGGCATTATATCCCTCTGGAAGAAAACTATTATGTTTATCAGTGGCATATTTAGACAGTACAGAAGCACCAACAAATATGTTACTGTTTTTAGAGTGCGCTAACAAAACACTGTGTTATTTATATAATGCAAGTATTTGGATCTTATTATGAAACTATAATTCTATATACCATAAAAAATAATCTTCTTAGTGGATATACTTAAGTGTCTAGATTTAAACTTAAACCTATAGAATATAGATGTTTCTACTTGGTACCTACAGTATACTAGATATAAGTGTCATTGTGGCGGTAAGGGCATAGTTGAGTGCCATTTTGTGAATGGAGGGCAGAGTCAGGTAAAGTGAATGGAAAGGAACAACTGTGCAGGTTCTGAAAGGATGGTGGAATGGGTCCAATCCATTGCTAGAAGTAGCAGGCCACTTGGAGGCATATCCAGGATTAGACAAGCCACCATTCTACTTTTCTATCTCCCTTTTGTTTCTCTCCTTTTTCTCCCAGCACCATTTAAACAGGGGCCATTTCCCCAAAACCAGTTCCCCAAACATTCCCTATTCATCTCTCAGTATCTGTAAACAAGACCACATGCTACCACTAACTGAGCTGGGACTTACCATATACTGGTGAATATTCAAGGTGCTACATATCATGGCTATAATCCATAATTCAGGCTACAATCAATTCACCAATTTTTAAGGTGGGATATTTGGTACAGCATGTCGGGTGAAGGTGGGATGTGTACACAGGGATGTGCATGCCTATCCTCATCCAATTCCAGTGGCAAAAGCATAAAAAAGGCACTTTTGTATGGATAAGTCTATGGATAAGGGCATCTGCTGAATGCTGTAAATGTAAATGTAAATAAAATCCATAAATTGGCCGCTACCTCACCCATCCACTGATTTTGGGGACAAATTTGTCAGCATATCAGATGATGATGAGGGAAACCTTGAAACAGGGTACAGTAGGTGCAGCAAACCCCCATCCCGGTGGTGAAATTCACTTTGAAATTCAACTAAGTGAAAGTAATTGATTAACATTCAGTTAAGCCAATGTAGCACTCCCTTTCCCCTACTTTAAAGATACTGTATGTTATACTGAACAATACAGGAAACTACCTAATTTTTGTTCCGAAAGAGCCATTAGGCAAATTTTTCATAATCTAATGATGAGGCATTTAGGTCAGGACAAAAAAACTGAACCATCTATTGGCCCACTTCTGCTGGTTCGGCAATGTTCACAGGTCGTGTGCAGCATATATCACATATTTCAGCTGGTGAACCTGAAGGCAATCTGAAAAGTGCCATTGCAGAATCTAACATTTAACAAGGTTCCCTTCAAAAGAATTGACATAGACCTCGTCAGACCATTGGAATGGACTGCATAAGGGCATCACTGTGTGTTGGTCCTGGTGTATTACACGCCATGATAGCCCAAAGCTGTGCTTATTTGCAATGTCTCAGCATGCAGTGTTACAGATACACTGTTTAAAATGATCTCCTGTGTTGAACCATAAAACAGTGTATCTGTAACACTGCATGCTGAGACATTGCAAATAAGCACAGCTTTGGGCTATCATGGCGTGTAATACACCAGGACCAACACACAGTGTTGCCCTTATGCAGTAAAAATGATCTCCTGGGTTGAACCATAAAACAGTTTGAACCAGTATTTATCATCCTCAGATGGATGTCCTGGTTGATTGGTTAAATAAAACCCTTAAAAATGTGATTCAGAAGGTTCTAAATGAGGGATAAGTAAATCAGAACTGGGATAAGTAATTGTATCCCCTATTATTTGCAATATAAGAGGTTCTCATGGTTCTTACCATTGGAATTAATATGTGAGCTTGAGCCTCACAGAGTCTTAGACGTCATCAGAGAACATTTAGAGAAGGGACCTTCAGTGAGCAAAAGTAAAATTCAGTATTGTTTTAACATCAACTGAACCGGGAACTAAAATATTTTTCCAAATTTAAACTGAAAACTGCAGCTTTAAATTTTTTTTTACTAAGGTTAAGGTTATGATTAAGGGTTGCTATAGGCATAGCATTATTTATTACGTACTATGATAAAATACATTACAGGTCTTTAGAATTTTTATTTTGTGTACTACTGTAAGTCTTTTTTATACAATATATTTTTTAATAGTGAATGAAACTCTGAAAGTAATTGTAATTGCCAAATGGTTTGTGACTTCGTAGAATTATGTTGCTGAAGAAAAGACAGTTTCACAGAAATGAACTTCTTCTTCTGTAACTGTACATGTGTCTCTCTCACGCACAGCCTCTCTCTCACTTCCCTTTAATTACTTTTCTGCTCTGAAATTTTATACATACATATGTATATATAAGTACTTGGCAGGATTTACAATGCTGAGTTAACAGTATATGCCTGTGATTGTTATGAACAGCCATTTCATCATTTGACAAAGCTTTGGTTTTCAAATTTTTAAAACAACTTCATTAACTACAAGTGGCACTGTTTCTGGCAGTCGTTGACTTCTTCCTAATGCAGAAAAGCCCAGTGTAGATTTTGTTGTTGACAGACGTTTTGGTTGTTTATAAAAGTTCATGAATTGTGTCACCACACTCTCATAGGTATAGAAGCAACAGTGCAGACAAACCTGGGTCTTCGTTTTGTTGTAGAGCTCCTGAGTGTGGTGCAGGGCATCTTTAGACATTTTATGCTGTAGTAGCATGTTTTTTAACCTACGCTGTAGTCTGTCTTTCTCTCGCACTTTCTTAACAAGACTGTCATGAAGGGTCTTTCTCTCCTCCTTGATTTGGTTCAGGTTGATTTCCAGTACGCCCCTGAGTGTAAGAGGAATGATTACAAAATACAATTAATATAATTTTTCTCTTTCATTATCAGTTTTTGGGGATTTCTCGTGTTACATATGTTTCAATTTTAACAGTAGGACTGTATAATGTCCCTTATTTAGCTTTACTCAACCAATGTGTGTTTACATCACAGTTTATGTCAGATTACATCAGTCAAGCTGGATAAACTTTTATTTTTGTCATGAGAATTGTCTCAGTAATCCTCAATATGACCCAGCACCTGCCGAAACTACCACATATCATTATTCCACACTACATCATTCATAATATTCTATAGTTAAGTATACCTATGGCTATGTCGAACTGTAGTTCTGGCACTTACTCCACTTTACTAACACATTATGTGCTGCAATGCAGATTCTATCGGTTTTTTTTGTTAAGTAAATACCCAATTTCACACATCTTAAAGAGTAGCTTTAACCTTGACTCACTACTACTAGACATGACATGAATGACTAAAAATATAGTCAGAAAAAAAAGTCTCTGATAATGATATAAGATGATTTCCACCTTTGTTCGAGGATGACAGCCTCCTCCTCCTTGGTCATCTCCTGTTCTTTGAGTAGAATGCTTCTCTCTCCCTGAGTCATCTCCAGTTGGGCCCTGCAGCCCTTTAACTCCTTCATCATGCTCTTGCGCTCTTCATCCAGCTGTCTGCAGCCCACCTGTATCTGCTTCACCCTCTCTCCCAGCTCAAACAGCTGCTTCTCAAGTTCACTCTTCTGTTTCTGTACATTCCTGGTTCATACACACACGTACACACACACACGGTTTTTACGGTCTACCCAGGGAGTTATATAAGCAATCGTTGAAAACCTTTCCATCACCATCTGCTGTGAGATATGGAGATGATTGTGCTATGCACCCATTCAACATTTTTTTCCTTCCAGGGCAATATTATACACAACATGAAATATGAAAGTATGAATAAAATAGAATAGAATAGAATTTTATTTTCATTGTTTAAAGACAATGAAAAACCATTGAAAAATTAGCAGCAAACATTGTAAACAGGTTTATAAACAGCAATACATACAGGTAGACAATATAAGCAGACAAGGACATATATAAATGACAAAGTATAAATAGATACAAAATATGGATAATGTAAATATATAAATAAAGTGAGGTAGTGCAATGTGGTAGAGCAAGTGGAGTAATAATGCAGCAGTAGTGTAGTATGTAGAGCATTTTTGCAAAGTTAGGAAAGGGGTTAGGAAGGGGGTTATTGTATGAGTCCTGACTGGTCGTGGATTGTTTTAGATCTTATTACTCTATATCTCCTTCCAGATGGTAGAGGGAAGAACAGATGATATCTAGGGAGTGTGGGGTCTTTTCAGAAGCAGTTGACCTTCTTTTGAAGTCGGCCACTGTAGATGTCATTGAGTATGGGCAGTGATGTCCCTATGACATGCTCAGCTGCTCTTACTCCCCGAAGGTCCTTTCTGTTCTTCCTGTTCACACCGTGCAGCAGTAGGGCAACATGCTCTCTAAGGCTAGAAGTTGGACATTAGGTTTTGAGGGAGATGGGCATGTTGAATGTTATATATTTAATGCAGGTGTCCACATGTGATTCCACATGTGTTCCATATGTGATTCACTTTTGTGTAGATAGATAGCTAGCTTTCAGGGAAAGAAAGCTATTTTTAAGGACTAGGATATGTTCTCTGTGTGAGAGACATGAGAAATATGAAGAGGCAGAGACAAAGTAACAGAAATGCTGTCTATAAGTATTAACTGTCTAAATATGATATTATGTTAGTATTATGTTGGATGGTTCTACATTTTACTGATAAGTTTCATTCATGATTGTTTCCCAGATGTATCCCCAGATGTAGGAATACTGAAGGTGTGCTGTAAATAGTGAGAACTATAAAACAATAAACACTTCATGTATATAACATCTACAGTACAATATAACTGAAATGTTATTGACATGAAAGTACCTAAAGGTAATCATGTGAGCTCCATTATCAGAAAAGTAAGGCACTTACTTTATTTTGGAATTGATTCTCTGACTTTCTTTCTCCAGCTTAGCAGGAATGGAAAGCAGCTGTGCCAGTTCTGCCTGGAGATGAATACTAAGGTCATTCACTGTGACAGAGAGGATGGCAATAAGTCTCTCAGTGTCAAAGGCTGCTCACCTCTTTGCTCTTGATCATGTCCTTCTTTTCCTCCAGCTCCTGTTGCTCCTTCTGGAGCTGTGTATCATCTGCCTTGATTCTCTCTGTTAATGTCTCGATTTCCTGATGCCTCTGAGTGATCTCTTTCTTCATCTTCTCACAGCTCTCCTTCAGAGCCATGGACCTCTTCTCCTGCTCCTGGGAAAGCACACACACACACACACACACACACACACACACACACACACACAATTTATGAAGTCTGCCAAATAATCTTAATTACACTGAGTCCCTATTTAACCCCAGTTAATCTATGAGTGTGAAAGAACTGTAAAATATGTGAAGTGAAAAGGCAGAACTGTGACATGAAAATAGAAAAAAGGTATCTACACAGTTCCCAGTTAATCATGGACACTGAGTTCTTCAAACAGTGAAACTGATATATTTTATTATTTGACGTGTCACAACAGCCAGAGATTTAACATGCAGATGTGTTCTACATCTTCTTACACACTTCAGTCTTACACTAATCAATTCTATCCATTATGTTGTGCTGGAAAAGCAGGAGGATGTGTGCTGAAAGGAAACCTGATGATGAATAATGAATTCATATATCCCAGCTTTGATGTTGGGAATAGTGCACAGGGTCACCATGATACAGCAGATACCCTTGGAGCAGAGAGGGTTAAGGGACTTGTTCATGGGCGCAAAAGTGGCAGAATATCAGTGTTGTGGCTTGAACCTCTGACCATCTGATTAGTAACCTAGCGCCTTAATCATTTGAACCACCACTTCCCTTTAATGCCCCTTGATGATGGTATGCAGTACAGTAGGGAGTATACTACACACTGCAGATTGAGACATACCAGATGAGTCTCTTATCAGTTTTCACCATCAGCAATAATAACAATAACAAATATAGCTGCAAGCAGCGATACCGGGGTCAAGCCGATCAGATGCGCTCAGAACATGTCGCTGATGAACCATACCAAGTTTCGTAGCTATATGGCATTGTATTGGTAAAATACTGAACTTGACGTGAAAATTCAAAATGTGTGTGTGTAAGTGTGTGTAGGTGTGTGAGTGTGTGCGAATGTGAGTGAGTGTGTAACTGTGAGTGTGTGTAAGTGTGTGAGTGTGTGTGTAAGTGTGAGTGTGTGTAAGTGTGAGTGTGTGTGTAAGTGTTTGTGTGTGTGTGTGTGTGTGTGTGTGTGTGAGTGAGTGTGTGTGAGTGTCTGTGAGTGAGTGTGAGTGTGTGAGTCAGTGAAGGTGTTTGTGAGTATGTGAATGAGTGTGCGAGTGTGAGCAAGTGTGCGAGTGTGAGTGTGAGTGTGTGCGAGTGTGAGTGAGTGTGTAACTGTGAGTGTGTGTATGTGTGAGTGTGTGTGTCTGTGTGTGTGTGTGTGTGAGAGAGTGTGTGTGAGTGTGTGTGTGTGTGTGTGTGTGTGAGAGAGAGAGTGTGTGTGTAAATGCGTGTGTATGTAAGTGTGTTCCTCGTCTGTGTGAGTGTGTGTCTGTGTGAGTGTGAGTGTCTGTGTGTGTGTGTGTGTGTGTGTGTGTGTGAGTGTCTGTGTGTGTCTGTGTGTGTGAGAGTGTGTGTGTAAATGTGTGTGTAAGTGTGTGTGTTCCTCGTCTGTGTGAGTGTGTGTCTGTGTGTGTGAGTGTCTGTGTGTGTGTGTGTGTGTGTGTGTGAGTGTCTGTGTGTGTCTGTGTGTGTGAGAGGGTGTGTGAGTGTGAGTGTGTGTGTGAGTGTGTGTGTGAGTGTGAGTGCGTGTCTGTGTGTGTGTCTGTGTGTGTGTGTCTGTGTGAGAGTGTGTGTGTGTGTGAGTGTGAGTGCGTGTCTGTGTGTGTGTGTCTGTGTGTGTGTGTGTGTGTGTGTGTGTGTGTGTGTGAGTATGTGAGTGTGCGAGTGTGAGTAAGTGTGTGTGTGTAAATGTGTGTGTAAGTGTGTGTGTGTTCCTCATAAAGACCTTTCTGATTCTGGTTCTGATTCTGATGTTGCAAGAATTTTGCCTCTAGGCCTTACGAGTCAGCACAAAATTGGGTTTTTGGACTGTTGGTGGCGCTAGACGGTTTGAGCTAGACACACCAAAGTTGCTACAGTAACTTCTAAGACTGGCCTCTACATGTGTGCCAAATTTCAAAACTTTCCTACGTACGGTTCTATGGGCTGCCATTGACTTCAATGGCGGAAGACGGAATAATAATAATAATAATAATAATAATAATAATAATAATAATAATAAAACTAACGATAACAATAGGTGTCTACGCCCCTTCGGGGCTTGACCCCTAATAATACATCAGATAATAAGTGTACTGCTCAGAAACTGAAGTGTATTTGTGTCTGGAGATTTTAACCCATCATGCTAGAGTAATTTGGAGTACGTCTGTGGTATACTTACAACATGCTTTGGTTGTCTTTCGTACTCTTTCTTGAGACAGTCTTTTTCCTCCTGGAGACTGAAAAGAAAGAATAATGGCAGAACATTTTGACCCATTTAGACTACAACAAACTAGTGTAGAAAACACAATATTTATGTTTCTTGATTAAGTATTTAACACTTTGAACTTTTACATATTTGTCATGTTACAGCTAATGGAACTGAAATTGACTTAATTGGGACTCTTCTTCTTCTTCTTCTTCTTCTTCTTCTTATTATTATTATTATTATTATTATTATTAATATTATTATTATTATTATTATTATTATTATTATTATTATCACCACACATTATTAATACAGTTTTTAAATTTTGCCATCAAAAAAGTTGCCATCAAATCTCAGATCATTAATTAATGGAGTTCACTTGTGTGCAATTAAAATGTCAGGTCAATATTTGAGATAATTTTGTACAAACTGTCTAGAGGATCAAGGATCAAGGAAGGTTTATTATCATGCGAGAACATGTGTTACATTGAAAGGGTAACAAGGTCCCAGAGATAGCAGCCAAAATATACAACTTAGAAAACTATAAATATATAACTATAACAATTAAAAAATCCAACTTGATTGAATGCAGTACACCAAAAGTCAGTAAAGAGAGCAAGGACAACTTGGATGGCTGGAGAGATCCACATCATAAGAGACAACTACATTTATGGATCACCAAAAGACATGCTAAGCACACCATCCAATGTTCAGATAACAGTATGTTTGAAAAAACCTAACACTGCTCATCACTGAACACCATCCACACAGTGAAACGTGTGGTAGCAGCTGGAGTTTCCCTCGACCTATGGGTTTCTTCATAGTCAAAATTCAAGAAGTGGAATTCATATTTTCTTTTACCAATGGATTAAATGGAGCTCCGTAAGATGTTTAAAGTTTGGGATGTGTGCTTTTTTTTTAATTAAGCCCTGACTGACACTTGATTTGAAGGCTACTGGTCTGTTTGTTTAGGTATGGTCTCTAACAAACTTTGCAGTCTTCCAAAAACATGTATATTTATATTAAATTCATATATTATTATATTATATATTAAAATGTAATATGTAATGTAATATGTATTAATATGTAAATGTAATATTATATTAAAATGTAATAACAACATTTATGCTTTTTTAATAAATTCTTTTGCAAACTATATAATTTTTTTTCTGCTAGTATTTTAGGCTGTTTGTGTAGATTTATAACATCTAATGCCAAGTAAGTCTATTTTTCCCCCTAAGTTTTAAAAGTATTCAGGGCAGTGACTACTAATGTAAGGTTCTGTAGTCTGGGTAACTTTATGATTCAATAGCAAGAATGTAATGATTACAATAAATCAAGTGGTACTCAGAAGAAAGCTTCCCACCATGTGATTTTGTACTGCATCTGGTGCGCTCTCCCCTCTGCCTCTTGGAGCTTGTTGTAAAACTGTAAGAGCTGCTGTCTCATGCCGCTACCATCCGGGTGCTGGCCGTCACTCAACAGCTCTGCCTTATCTAACTCTTGCTGTTGCCGTTTCAGCTCTGCATGGAAACACTTCTCCTCCTGCAGCAGTTTCAGCTCAGATTCCTGCGAGCTATAGAGAAAGGAAGCCTATTAACGCCTGATATGCTGTGCTTATCTGGATGGACTGCAGCCACATGTTAGAGTTGCACAGTATACTTCTGTAATAATAGTGTAAGTTGGGTCCAGTGCTTTGAGTTGAAGGTCCTACTGAGCAAATTTCTGTCAGGATTTATTATAGAAATAACCTTACATCAATATATTTTCTTGAAATAATCCTCACAGTTCAGCTGCAAATTAAAACCAACTGAGAGCAAATTAACTCATTGTGGCTGTTTTATATTTACAAATATTTTCTCACTTTTTAAAAATGTTTCTTCATATAGTAACTGTTAACTTAATAACATAAAATGAATTTGATTTGAATAGCACTTTTACTGTTGAAGCCACTTTACCGAAATGCAGCTATGGATGTAGATTTCAATAGTCAATGTGCAAACCAGAGGCATGAAAAAACTCCCAGCCATGATATGAGGAAGAAGCTTGAGAGGAACTTAACTCAAAAGGAAACCCATCCTCATCTGGACAAGACCAGACTGAGAGCGATAATGAGTCATTACACTTTCACAACTGTATATTTAAATGGCAAGCATTGCTGCATGTGTAGAAAACATTATACAGTAAGTAGGATGATGCACTGGATGATGCAGCTCTTACCTTCTTAAGGTGTTATGCAGCACATTGAGGCTGGCCTTTAGTCTAGCCATTTTATCTCCACTGATCATATCCTCTAAGAAAAGCTGAGAAAGGTTTAAAGAAAGAATTATGACACATTTATCCAAAAGCTAAACAAAAGCTAAAATTCCAAATCTGAAAGGATGATCATAACTAGACCAAAGAGAAATCCTGATTAGCTCTGAAATTTTAAAGCAGTTTAGCTTCACAGGAACCCCCTTAAAAAACTGATCTGAATATGATGTAACTGTGAACCCTGACTTCATTGTGTCCTGCTGAATAACACACATGTATCATAAAAAGCATCACATTCCATAATGATAGTCTACTGCTTGTTTATTGTCATGTTATGGTGAGTGTTTGACTAAAAAACAGACTTTGGTTATAAAATGCTGGGTATATATCTTGCCTGGAAGTATTTTTATTATTTCCTTGGTACAATATATTTATATAAAACATGCAATGATAATAATGTAGCACTTTTTCTTCAGGAATGTGCAGTGAAGTGAATTATCTTGTCATTTGATAATAAAAAATGTTTTGTGAAGTTTGTTATAACCTGAAAATTTTTCCCCAACACAAAGAGACTGGAAAAATGACCACACAACCCACTTCATAAAATTTAAGGGTTTTGTAAAATAAATAAATAAATAAAAAGCACTGCATTAGCATCTTATGAAACTAAAAATGCAAATGTTTAAAAGCTTTGGTCATTCATATGACATTTATAAATTATGCCAAATTTAGCTACATCAAATATAGAAAGATTTAGAGCTTTAAACTGGTTTTCAATATTACACTAATGGTTAGAAGATTGCACCACATGATGATTTGACACTTCTAAATGAAATATGAACAATACAACAACACAGGAAGAACATAAAGTTGTGTAGAGTATATGAAAGGTATCTGAAATGTATTATGTCTTATTATGAATGTTTTAATTTTTTAAGGTACTGAAAAGATGGACAGAAAATGCCTGAACATGAACACAGACTAAAGACGGACTGCTTTTGTACATGTTAACAGCACATTCAAACTCAACCTGGAAGCAAAGGAAATCATACTGGCATTTCTGTACTGTTATAGTGAGGAAAAGGAGGAGTTTTCCGACTACATTTTGTTTTTCTATTCCAGCTTGTTCTAGTTCTTATGCAATTGAACTGCCCCACCCACCATTCCAGTATCTTCCTCAGTGCTCTTGTATTTATCTCACTGCTGACACAAGCAGAACCAGTTCTCCCCAGTCTCTCTCTTACTCAGCACACACTTTCTAGCTGCAAAATATCATGCTCCTGTGTGTGTATATCATACTCCTTGCTGCAGATCTGGGCTCTGATGCTGTGGTTAGTGGCTCAGTGGAGAAGACAGCGGCCCCAGAGAGCTGCTCCCAGATGAAGCTGAAACCTGCTGGCCAGTGCAGAAATGAAGATGAGTGCCCTTACCAGATCACCATTCCTCCTCTCACCATCCAACTGCCCAAGCAGTTCCAGCTGCTGAAGAAGGCCATGATGGATTTGCAGAGCATGAAGGAGACAGTGAGGCAACTGAAAAGTGCCTGTCTAAGCTGCAGCCTTCAAAGGGACAGCTCAGAGACACAGCACAGGGGAGATGGTGGAACAACCACACCCAGAAATGAGAATTCGAGCGATGCTTTCCAAGAGATGCAAGCGAAGATAACCAAGATGTCCACCAGCTTGAAGAACGCTCATACACGGATTAAAGATCTACAAGGACAGGTGGAGCAGCTCAGCCACCTTAAAACGAAGAATGTTAAAGAAATGATGGGCCAAAAGGCTGACAACAACAGTGAAATATTCCCCAAGTTCAACAGCAGCTGCTTGACTGAGTGCCCTGCGGAAAATGCACCAATACGTAAGTCTCAAACTATTTTAAAGCATTAATTATTTTTATTTTAAAATGAAGTGACCAAAATTAAAATCTAAAACAATCTCTCAATAATTCAACATAAAAGTGAGCCATAATAATAATAACTGACCATGAATTGGCCTAAGATTTGATATGATTTGGTTTCCATTCAGACTTTCCTTTCTTTTTCTTATTTTAGACATCATAGCACCTAGAGACTGCTCAGACTACAGTGTCATGAAGAAGATGAAGAATGGAGTCTATAAAGTTACCCCTGATTACAAAAATGGGACCTTTGAGGTGCTCTGTGAAATGGAGTCCAATGGTGGTGGCTGGACGGTTATACAGCACCGAATCGATGGCAGTGTGAACTTCAATCGCACCTGGGCTGAATATAAGAATGGCTTTGGGGACTTGCGTGGGGATTTTTGGCTTGGAAATGATCGTATCCATCTGCTCACCAGGACCAAGGACATGGTGCTGCGAATTGAGCTTCAGGACTTGTATGGTGTGCAAGAGTATGCAAAATACGACGAATTTTATGTAGCAAACGAATTCCTTAAATACCGCCTGTCCATAAGCAAATACTTAGGGACTGCTGGTGATGCCCTGCATATCAACAAGGACTACAATCATGATCAGATGTTTTTCACCACATGGGACAGGGACAATGATTTGTACTCATCTGGAAACTGCGGCGCTTACTATGGATCAGGCTGGTGGTTCAATGCCTGTATGTCGGCTAACCTCAATGGCAAATACTACCACAAGAGGTACACAGGGAAGCGAAATGGCATCTTCTGGAGCACATGGCCCAACACACCCAAGGATCAGTTCCTGACCAACAACAGACATCCCTTCAAAACTGTCAAGATGATGATAAGGCCAAAGAACTATGCCCCGTAAGTTAATAAGAGCATTACTACAGAAAAGGACTGTCAGATAATAAAGCATTCTATGTTTAAAATACAAGTTGTTCAGGACAATTCATTTTAAAAATGAGAAATGAACAGAGGTGCAAATTAAAAAAAGAAAAGAAAAGAAAAAATCCAAAATCCATCCAGTGTGTAATACTGCCATCTAGGTACCGTGCAAATAGAACAAGATCCATTTCTTGTACAGCTGTGGGTAAAATCCTAGACATCCACAATAATATTTTTTTATTAGATATTCCCTTAAATAATATCACTGTAAGATTAGATTATAGCAATAACAATATGTTTGGTTCTTTTTTAAACTGCATTAAGCATAAAATATTCATGAAGATAAATGTTCAATAATTTAAAAAATATAATGTTCCTAAAACTTTTGCATACTCCATATGTGGTCATTAAATTTGCTTAAAGGGAATTGACACTAAAAAAGTCAGCATATCAAGTTTTTCAATACTTTCAAATGAACATTTTTTTATATTAACAAAAACTGTATGTGAAATTTGAATGGTTTCATAAGTATAAATATGTATGCCAACTTCAATTCAAATAAATGCTTTAAAAATCTTTGTTTTTCATAAAAAGAAAACAGAAAAAAAAAGATGAATGGAGCTGCATTAGCATTCGTAATAAATATACTATTTGAAATATTGTTATCTCTGTTAATGGTATTGTGTCTTGATTCTGTCTTTTTATAAATTTTTATCTTTGGATGTTTGCTATTCCACTAGCCAGTTCTCACCTCTTACATGACAGCTAACCACTAGGGAGGATGAAGGTTTTTGCCACAACTGTCAAATATTTGCTCTCTTTGGCCTCTAGGACTTTTAACCACAGCATTTTAAGTGTTAAAATTGACTAATATTTGTAAATGTAAGCCAGATTGTATTTCTTTACTGCTCCATTAACACTCTGCAGCCAAAAGAATGTGTAAACCTTCTTGATCTTGTTGAAAATCTCATCCCAGATTATTCCCTCTGCTTGTACTGTTATAATCATCACCACTCTTATCTTCTGGGAAGGTTTTCTACAAGATGTTTGCTTGTTGCGGGGTGGATTTGTGTTCATTCAGCTATAAGGCATTAGTGAGATCAGTCAATGTTGAAAGAGTGAGGGGGTCTGGGGTTCAGTCAGTGCTCCAGTTCATCCCACTGAACACCTTTGGGTGCACACAATCGTATGGAATGTCTCTGTGTTTGTAACATTACAATTTCTCTTTTCATGTTACAAACACAGAGACATTCCATACAATTGTGTGCTTCCAGATTTGAGGTAACAGTTTGGGGAACAAGAATATGTGTGTGTAATGTTTGGGGTGCACATATTTTTGGCAATGTTGAAAATTGTCCAATCAAATTATTGCACTCGAAATATCAGTTATATAATTTACTGTACATTTTAGCCCATATCTCATTAGCATAAATGCTTCAAACAAATGTCCTTTTTGCCCTGATTCCATGGATTCTCAAACAATAATCCACAAGATCCATGTAGTTAAGACCACTTTTGTTTGTTAATTTGCATAGTATAAAGAGCCTGTTTTTGTAAACTAGTCCTAGGATTCAAAGATGTCAATCTACTTAGCAATGAGTGATTATAATAAATTTATTTATTTAATTAATATTTAACTATTTAATGAATATAAATGTTGAATGTTGCTCTAATGAGCATTACCATTATCATGAAATCAAACAAGGCTGAATTCAGTGGTGTATCCAGTGTCCTGTATTAACAGAAAATGCTGGTAAAATAACAGTAAGCTCCAAAGGCAGAGCTTGTGTATAATCTGTGATAGGGGAAGCTCTTTACCTCTTCCAGGTACTGTAGGGCCAGACTGGTTGAAAAGTAGTTAGTATATACATCCTGTGAATCAATCTCAGGAGACTTCTCTGGCTGAAATTGACTTTGATTCTCTTGACCTCCAGGTGGAGGAGTGCTGCTTCCGTCTGACTGACTCATGATCTACTGTAAAGCAGAAACACAAATTAAAGAGAATATATTGATTAACTTTCTGTTGCGGGGGGCACGGTGGCTTAGTGGTTAGCACATTCGCCTCACACCTCCAGGGTTGGGGGTTCGATTCCCGCCTCCACCTTGTGTGTATGGAGTTTGCATGTTCTCCCCGTGCCTCTGGGGTTTCCTCCGGGTACTCCGGTTTCCTCCCCCGGTGACCCGAGGTAGTTCGGATAAGCAGTAGAAGATGAATGAATGAATGAACTTTCTGTTGCTTTGTTAACACCAACTGTCATAGCTATTTTCTGTTAAACAAGAGCTGCTGATTAGCATTTGCCTATTGACCTTTTTGAATTAAAATTTCTCTGACATGTTATTCTCCTTATTATCTGGTTAATATATGCCTTATTATTTAGTGTCAGAATGCATATTGTAAATAATCCTTCAATGTACATTTACATTTCTTCATTCAGGAAATGCTTTTATCCAAATTGACAAAATTACAACCATCCGATATTTTTAGTCTTTTCTAGGCAGAAATGACTAAAACGTAGTTTATTTTGATGCACTGAAAATGTAGTATCAAATTTCTTTAATGCTGGTAGTTATGGTTTGTAGTTCAAAAAGCAAAAGCTTGCACCTTATTGAATTTATTTGCTTTTTATTAAATACTCATGTTGACAGAGCCTACCTCATTTACTCCTGGACAATAAGATGTACGAATACGGGACTTATAGTAACATAAGTATGTGATGAATTTGATTGTTGTAATAGAGACGAGTGTTTGAGAATTTTCTCAGGATCACTTTGAAAATGTTTGCTCTGTCCCAGTAAAATGTAAAGTATCTGTATATTTTCATATATGCCTTCATATTTTTTAGATTTTGTATCAGTAACCATACAGATGTGTAACCTAAGCACCGATTAATTTACACAGACACAAAATGGCACTCACTGGCAAACTCACTGCACCATTTTTGGCCTGGAAAACTGCACTGTTAATGCAGCACATACTTACTCAAAGGGAATATTAAAAATCAAATTGTAGATTCAAATTACAGCTATTAAATAATTTTTAAAGAAAGATGTTATTCCTAAAGACAAAGATCTTCTAGCTTGACATGATAAGCTTGATCTGTTTAACCTGACTAATCTTCTCCTTTAAACTAGTTAGTGTTACTAAATTCCAAATTCTAAAGTAAATAAGTGAAATTAACTTACCAATTAGTGTATCTGGGTTGTTATAATCTGACTAGTAAAAGCAAACAGCAAAACTGCATATTTAGTAACACTGCAAATATGCCAATGCAGTGCCAACAACGTTGAAATCTCAGCCCTTGGATTGTTTAATGGTGTTTCCATAACAACCATCCAAGCAGAGACACCCGTCACTGTAGCTACAAAAATGTTCACTAGAGGACGCCCTTTCTCCATCCTGACTAGCTCTGCACCAATTTCCCTAGATACTTTTGCTAAAGAAAATTATTCGTGCTGAGTGTTTTTTTTTTTTGGCATTATTCATTCATCTTCTACCGCTTATCTGAACTACCTCGGGTCACGGGGAGCCTGTGCCTATCTCAGGTGTCATTGGGCATCAAGGCAGGATACACCCTGGACGGAGTGCCAACCCATCGCAGGGCACACACACACACACTCTCATTCACTCACGCAATCACACACTACGGACAATTTTCCAGAGATGCCAATCAACCTACCATGCATGTCTTTGGACCGGGGGAGGAAACCGGAGTACCCGGAGGAAACCCCCGAGGCACAGGGAGAACATGCGAACTCCACACACAAGGCGGAGGCGGGAATCGAACCCCCAACCCTGAGGTGTGAGGCGAACGTGCTGACCACTAAGCCACCATGCCCCACTTTTTTGGCATTAGATAATAATAATAATAATAATAATAATAATAATAATACTAATAATAATAATAATAATAGGGTAGTGAATTAACCAGAAACACTGGAACTGTGGTAAGTATAATGCGTGAGTGTTTTGTTTAATTCTCATTTTCATGAACTCCTTGTTACACAAAAATGCCACTGAGCTCCAAAAGGTATTTGGGTACATCCCAACAGATATGAAACCACTGGATAGGTTTGTCGAGGTTATGCATATGCTACCAAACTGTCAAATGTAAGAAGGAATCTCATATCAATCAGGGAGGTAATGAGGTCTTTAAAGAGTATGTTCTTTTCTCCCTTTTTGTTAGACGTTATCTTGCAGTAGCTGCATGACCACATTTTGTAGACTAGGAGGCTTAGATAACACTTCTGGCTACAAACACATTGGACAGAAATGAACTTCCCTCAAGAATTATCTCTTTTCCCCAGAGGTCAAAAAATGGAATTTGTGCCTGTTTGTTGTGTCCATATTCAGTATTGAATATGTCTGTCATGCCACACTCCACAATGGTGGTTAATATGAAGCTAATATGAAAGTAGATATTCAGAGCTTTGAGATCTTGTTAATTTATTTGATTTTTTTTTAATTATTCAAAGAAAACTTTTGCTTTTCTTTTCTTTAAATGGTAAATAGTGATATCAAACTACACAAGGTTAGGTATGTAATTCGTTTCCTGACATGGGAATGAGACGCTGTGTCATGGCGATGGGAACGCACTTTGCAGAAGTGGTGTCTGAAGCTCTGTGTGAAATTAAAGGGCATCTATATCACATTACTCCAGCTTCTATTTGTCTGAAGAAAGTGCAAGTGGATGCCCAGAGTCTGACCAGCAATGCAGCGTCTCGTTCTTATCTCAGGAAACCAGATTACATAGGTAGCCTGGTGTAGTTCCCTTTCTAAGGAACTTGATGCTGAGTAAGATTAGCCCTGTAAGACCCAGGACCCAGGGGTGTGGTTTAGGTCCAGGTTATATAATCTGCTAAGAGTGTGCAGAGAGGACCATCCCACCGCAGCACAAATCTCCTGGAGGGGGATTTCCCTAGCCAGAGTACTGGACAAGGCAATAAACCTAGTGGAGTGATCCATAATCCCTAAAGGCGAAGCCACACAGCACACCTCATAGGCCTATGAGATTTCATTACACTGCATAAGGTGCTGCTTGGAGACTGGATTGCTTTTGTCGCAGCCACCAAAGCAGACGGAAGGGAGAGGATTCCAATGCTTGAGTGATAGTCATAAAATCTGGGAACAAATGCACACTCTCCTGCTCTGCTAACTTGTGGGGCAGAAGGCCTGCAGAAAAACCAACCAGAGAGAAGCCAATCCAGGGTCAGAAACTCCTACGAGGCTGACTCCATTGGGTCAAAAATGATTAAAAGCAGCCCATCCAGGACTCAGGGCCTGAGAAAGCGAGAGAACAAGAACAGGCATGTAACTCACAGCAATGGCTAACACATATACCTCAAGGTAGAGGGTGATAGGCCCTCAAATAATTGTGTCTGTAGGAACTATAGCATTGTAAAAACAGGGCAGTGAAGTAGATGGTGATGATGCTGATTACACTAGATGCAGTCTCCACAACCTTAGTTGGAAGACAAGAGTCTAAGAGCTGGTCCCCATCAGCGGTTAGACCAAGAAAATCACAGGGCGGGGGTGGAGAATCGCCCCCTGTGCCTGAGAGGGGAGTTTCCTCTTGACTAGACTCTCCCAAGGAGCACTGTCCAGAAGACTCTGGTGGGCCAATGAGGAGCCACACATCTTACCCTGGCTAGGACTCCTGTGAGCAGAGCTATCATAGAAAGTGTACAAATGGAGCCTCAGCTACATTTGCACCATGGCATCCAGCCCCAGAGAGCTGGTGAAAAAGGAAAGTCACAGGGAACAGTGGGACGACTCCTTAGAGCCAAAGAAGCCACTTCCACCTATCTAAAAATTGCCATGTGCATTCTGCCACCTAGAAATGGAGATGCCATTCCCCGGGCTTCAGCAACTGCCTCAGCAGAAGCCTGCTTCCTGATCATGCACTCTGGAATATAAATTGCTCTCAGGGAGAGAAAAATGGTCTCTACTTAGGGCAATATCTGGGGTGCCAACCTGAACAGAGGGTGTGAACACAGTCTGTACAAATGATTGATGTAGGGGACCACCAAAGGTAGGTCCTGAGTTTCAGGAGGAAGTGTTTCAGCAGAAGAAACACAGGCCCCATCTTCAGGCAATCTGTGTGTCCTGTAAGACAGGAGCTCTCCCAAATGCCATGGGTAGGGTGTCCATCTAGGACCGTTCCCCAACCCGAGAGGGAGGCATCCACTGGAAGAGCCTTGCAACGATGATGCACCCTAAGAGTGGGACCCAAGGTGAGAACCAAGGTCTGTTCACATAAGAAGGGTACAAAGCAAAAGAAGGGTGTTTGTGGGGGGAAAAACCTGCTCCCAGCCAAAGTTGAATTGGTCTCATGTGTAGTAGACCCAAAGAAATAGCTTTGGCCGCTACCAGCATGAGCCGAGCACCGTCTGTGCAGCAGAGAGGCATTGGCCTAGCCCAGGGGTTGGCAACCTTAAACACTCAAAGAGCCATTTGGACCCATTTCCTAGAGAAAAAACCTCAGGGAGCCACAAAACCCTTTTGACATCTAAAATGAAGATAACACTGCATATATTGTTTTTTACCTTTATGGAAAGTATAGAAAAAACTGTAGTGTGTTGAATTTATGAAATCAATGAACTGCTACCGAGTAAACGAAATTTTATTTCTGCAGGCAAACAAAAATATTTTGAACAGTTTGAACTGAGCCAACAGACTGAGCCAAGATGAGTCATCTGGATTATTGAGTACATGGATGGCCTGGGGTGCAATGATGCCAGAGCAGGCTCCATGCACTTTGTGAGGGTAAGTGATAAGATGAGGCCTAAAGGGAGAACCGGTAAGCCTCTAAACGTTAGGATTCCTTTCTGACCTCAGACAAGCTTCTTTAGCAGTTCAGCTTGGTATGCCTGGAATACTGCCATTGTGTGCAGCACCACACTAGCTTAACCTGCGAGGTTACAGGCCTTCCCTTTGAGGCCACCATGGCCCAACGGGAACTCAATGGGAGCGCAGAATTTCTTCATACAGCCAATGAAGTGGAGAGATATTTCGCAAGCGTCTCGTCAACCCTAGGCAACCCACAGTGGCTGAATAGTAAGCAGAGGCTGAGGAGAATAAATAGGCAGAATACAGATCATTCCACAACCTCGACTCCTCAGTGTAGAGGTCTGCAAAAGGTGGAAGGCGGTATAAAGTTAGGTAGGATCGTCAAGCTCATAGCAGACAACACTAACCTTTCATAAGGCAAATCTAATCTAAGCTTAGTAACAGTTGTGTGATCACATCCAGGAGCTTTTGAAACACCAGAGAATGTGGTGGCAAGTTGACTGCTGCTTGCTCCTTATTGCCCACAACAAGAGTCCGATGCAGAAAAAATAACAATTCCACATTCGGTTAAGGAGACATCACAAAACGAGCTCCCGGAGCCAAAGCAGAGGAATTAGAGTCTGGGGCTTGGCTGGAGTACAGCCAAACAAGCATGGATTTGAGTTTTGCAACAACGCAATTTTTTTCTCAATAATTGCCTTCAACAGCATGGAAGCCACTGGCTGTACTCAGGAATCAGTACAGTGGCAGACTGCTCATAATTGCCCACATCGAGCTCCTTAGTGTCCAGTGCATACAATAATAATTCTTCATTCAGGTCAAGAGAAATCTCAAAGCGAGCTCCCGGAGCCGAAGCAGAGACATTAGAGTCAGTGGAGAGGATGAGAAAAGGTACTCACCCGTCTCTCTCAACCTACATGACCGAAGCTGAAGTGCTGCCTTGACAGACATGGGACTTGCAGCTACAGTAAGTGAAAGTGGAGATTGTGATGAGTAATGAACTCCTTAGCCAATATATTTGCATGATTTCACATAAAGTTCCAGAAAATGCTTTTGTAAGGAGCATTCCCATAGTGTCAGCCATGACGCAGCGTCGCATTCCCTCAAAAGGGAACCTATTTCTGCTTTCTGTGATGCCCCCAAGTGCTTGTTCATAAATCTGAAAACACTGAAAGCCAACTGACTTGCAGCCATAAAATAATTAATTTTTTAATACTGATTTGTTTGTATTGGTGAAAAGAGTTAAGTTAGATCACTGGTATTTATTTATCTTGTATGTTTAACCAGGACTGCATAGTGGCACAGCGGGTAGCATTGCTGCCTCACAGCACCAAAACAGTTTCTGTGTGTCCATGTACCTTGCTGGTACACTGAATTGGAGGATCTAAAAAACATGGTACAATGCAGAGAGTAATAAGAGCTTTGAGGTAAGAGGGTGCTGAATTCTTTCTCTGAGGATAATTATTTGTTTACATGGTTTTACCACTGCTATGCTGATGACACTCTTCACCCACCTGCCACCTGGAAAAACAACCAGATTGTGCAACAGTTTCTTCCCACAAGCCATAAGACTCCTCAACAACTAAACTGGAATCTACTAAACAGACACACACACACACACACACACACCCTCAAGTGTATGAACTGCACTTTTCTGCAACAAATCAAAAAACACAATCAAACACTCATTCCATATACCCCCATGTCTATAGTACAACCAACAGTAAATTGTTTACATGCTGTTTTTCCACACTAAATAAATTGCTCTTTTTTCAGATTGCTATATTTTTCCACAATGTACTGTATATTATACAATATGCACACTGGTCTTTTGTTTGCACTAGGTTGCACATGATGTACATTATATGGCTAGGGAAACTTAGTTTAAGTCCTTAGCTATGTGTCGTGAAACGTTGAGTGGTAAAAATGACAATAAACGCTTCTTGACTTGATTCGACTTGACACACATCATTTCAGTAAAGCCTGGTGACAGACATCAGTTTAATGAAGTTGAGGAATGTGTAAAGAAACACTAATACTACTTCCCATATGAGGAACATATGAGAACTCAACTCTGAGCATGCCACAAAATCTTAGAATTTTAAATGTGGGTATTAAAATCTTGATTGATTTGCACTTTTATTTATGTGATTTGATGTGGTTTTAATTATCTTAGTCAAAGATAGGGGAGACATCAGACTCAAGGATTTTCAAGCTTTTAGATGAACACCTATCTAGATCAGAGAAAACAGTGTCTGTTGAACATCTCCACTCATCTGCAAATGTTTAGAACATAGCCACAGCAGCCTCATAAAGGTCCTCCTTCAGGACATTCCACTTCCTTATTAAAGACATTTATGTGTAACTTACATCAAAGGGCTCATTTAAACATGAGCATAAGTGCATGTGTGTGCTGTTATGTTGTAAGACTAAACTGCATCTCAATAAAAAATGTCTTATTTTATTAATTAATCAGAAATACATTATGAGTTGTTGTTTTTTTTTTTTACAAATTTGAAAAGAATGCAAAAAGGCAAAAACTCATTATTTCTATAACTGAAATAAAGAAGATCTAAGAGTCTTTTTTTCCCGATAAAGTGCAGACTGACTCAGAACTGTTCTATTGGAAAACATGGCAGTTTATCAGGAAAGAGCCATAATTACTCTGGTCTTTTAACTCAGACGAAAAATCTCAAACTTATTGGGTTCCTTTTTTCGGAGTGGGCTGGGCAGCAGTCCTGGATCCTCCTCCATCACTGCAATTAGCTCTTGTGATGTGCTGACTGTGGGACCAGTTCCTCTGTGTAGGTCCACCTGCTTGTCTTTAGGACACTCAGCATTGTAGGTCTTGACATAGCTTTCAACAGACCAACCTTGGTATTCCTCTGGCTCGCTGCACATCAGGCCTGTGTATTCTACTGCTGGATGGTGCTTCAGCCAGTAGATTAGGTAGTGGATGTTATAATCACAAATCCAGGGGTTGCCACCTAGATACAGTGTCCTGAGGTAGTAAAGGTCTTCCAGGACACCATAATTAAAGTAGTGCAGGCTGTTGTTGGAGAGGTCCAGCTCTCGTAGGTGCAAAAGGCCAGCAAATGCAGCTGTAAGGGGGAAAAAAAGGATGACAGAGGTTGAGCTGAACTGAACTGTTAACTAAATAACTTGGACCAACTGAAAAAAAAAGTCATGAAAAGTTATCAGAATTAAATTTTATGGTGAAGGGCTGAGGTTCACATCCATCATTTTTCTTTTTAATTAATCCATGTAATGTAGAATTTTGTTAAATCTCTGTTGGGCTGAATTAACCAAAGTATAATCAACTGTTTATATCTATGTTTATTTATAGATTGCTGCAGTTGATTTTCTGAATGTGCAATAATATGGTGCTGTTTTAACTGTTATTTAAATATTTAATTTATATTCAAACTCCTGTTATAACAGTACATGGCTTCCTATTGGTGTATGCAGTGCAATTTAAATTAGTTTAATAAAAATCATGCTTCACTGGCTTACTGTGAGTTTTTACTAATATTTGCAGCTATACAATAAAACTAATAGAAGTCTTAATAGTCTTATATAAAGGTGATCAATGCCTGAATCTAATTTATTATCTCAGTTTATTAGAGTTAAGATAATAGCAGTTAAATTTTACATCCTTGCATACTTGGTGTGTTATTTATGATTTTTTTTCAATGAACAATTTTTATCTGTTCACTGGAATTCTGAGACGCACTTCCTGAATTATTAATCACAAGTCACTGGAAACTTGTATCATATATATACTATAACTTTAGCTCTAGGCAAAGATACATTATGGTAAAATAACTTTTAGTAACTACCACTGTAGCCTCATTCCCCTCATGAGTTTGTACTCTGCCACCATGTTTAGGAAAATAAGAAAACATGATAACAATTAGCACCATTTCAGGGGCACTTTTGAAAGTCTGGATTACTTACAGCTCAGTATGCTAATATTTGACTTGGCTTATGTTTCTGTTGCTGTGGACTGATTACAATGTTCAATGTCTAAGAACAATCATTTTCTAGTAGAAATATCATTACATAGTTGTTTTTCATCGAATATACTTATTTTCTGTCTTGAATATAAAGCTGAAATATTACAACAATATTACAATTCTTATAATCAAACTAGAGATCATTATTTGGATGGCAATTTTTAAAATGTGTTTATTCTAATTCTTGTATTCTGGTACTGATGTTTTAAAGATTGAACATTCTAAATATAAGTGAAATTCTTATTATTATTATATATTTCAATTAAAGATAAGTAGTTTTCAATTATCTGTGGAATGTCATCACATGTGGTCAAGTGTCAGCTGTGGACAAAGAAGAATGATTCTCACCTGCCAGTCTATTCACTGCCAGTCTACTTATGTGTGTTTCTTTGTGCTTTCATGGCATTAACCATAGAGAGTAAGAATGTTATAGTTGGTACAACACACAGATACACATATGCCGCACAGCATGAACTTGAGCTTAAATAAGGTAAAAGCCTTAAGCTAGTGATGAATTTTGCCAAATTAAACACCATCATGGAAGCCTCCTCACTCAGTGGAATCATAAATTCCCTTTGCAGACAACAGCAAAATCAATACCAAGCTCTCATATTAAGTCTAAGACTTTTTATATTGAAGTCCTCATGCAGTAGCAGTCAGCAGACACTCCAGGAGCTGGTGCAGCCTACAACATCCCAAGATTTGTCCCCTGGCCTGCTATCGTGCCACACTTGAGACTCACCAAGATGGTCCCTTCACCACCAGCTTTCATCTCTGGACAAAGCTGTTTAGCTATTGGGGTCCCTCAGCCAGGTGTTTCCTTTTTATGTTGCTCCCCTACCCTACTTTCCCAAACACCCTTCTCCTTCTCCCTCTTACATCTTCCTCAGCTTCCTCTGTCCACACAAGTAGAACCTTGGCAGATTTGAAGGCATGGCAAGGCATGTTCATGAGTGCCCTTTGTGCCAGTATTTCTAAAATGCTAGGGGCAAAAACAGAGTAGAGGTTACACTTAGTCCTTGCCTCACCCACCACATTCCTTTTGGAGATTTTCCTTTGGTGCAGTCGTATTCATCCCCTGAACAAATTTTGATTGATGGTCTATTGATACAGGAAACTCAAAGCATGGAAGAGATGACTCAACTGTTGGTAACAAACAGCTCAGACAGTTCAACATGGCTCATCATAATACCATGAGCATGTGTAGGTGTGTGCACATGTTTCCCTTTTCAATATGTATTTTGCTTATTTGATCATGGTTGAAGTATCATTTGATGTTTCAAATTCATATCATTATGACTTTGGTATCAAGAATCACTATACCTGTCTATCAAGGTAAAAGATTTTGACATTAACATTAGATATATAACAATACATTTATGGTATTTTGCAGATGCCCTTCACCAGATCGACATAGAAAAGTACTTTTTATGGCTGTACTTGATAAGGGAGGCAGGGCATGCCAACAGATGTGGATAAGTGAGAGTTTTTTCTGCACTAACCCATGACCAAAGCTGTTGGTAAATGTGACAGTTAGGACATAGAACATTCCTGACTTGAACAGACTATAAACTGTAACACAGTATCACCTGTTTCAATGTGTTCCAGACTGTTGCTGCTCAGGTTCAACAGCTTTAAGTCTTTGATGGTTGTAAACACTTTAGGCTTTAGCGCTGTTATGTTGTTAAAAGCAAGGTCGATTTTTGCAGTGTTTTCTGGAATATCACGTGGCACAGCCTTCAGCCCTGGAAAAGAGAAAGTGTAATTAATCTATAATGTAGAACATATAAAGGTTGTGTGCAATAGAGAACACGGATAGTCCTCAGTGAGTTTTTCATTTTACCATGAGTTCCGAGATTTCCCTTTATTCTACTTAATATGTGGGGGGAATTCCTTGAATTTGGATGTGACAAGTTAGTTGCAGGTTTTGCCACTTGGTAGTATACGCTTACAGTCTGGTGGTCAGGCTCATGAGTGGCATCCTGTATATCATGCTTGTGGGGTATTTGACAATTTTTTGCTATGGTCATGCACATGAATATGTTGATTTAAATTTTTGCTAAATAAAACTGTTGCCAAAGCAGTGACTATGCTAGCACAAGTTTTTCAAGACCCCACAGTGCATGTCCAAAACCAAAAGAGCATGGCAGGTCAATGATAACAATCTTGATTGTTTTTTTTTTTTAATGGATTTGTTCATATAGTAATAGAGAGTTTGTTGCCCTGCACATTTTTATTTTCAGTGTCTAGAAGAAAGCATACAGAACAAAAAACATACTGCAACAATGCATTTGCACACACATGGTAGGAATATTTTTCCTGTCAATCTCGATCAATGTCAATGTCATATCGGGAACAAAAAGAAGATGCAAGGAGCAAGATATTGAGAATGTGAAGTGATAATCAAGCAATGTCACAGTGTTAGAGCCAGTTCTGATTGAAGCACATCTCAAGATGTTTTTTCCTGACTATTTCCCTTAGATAAATAAGTTAATGTCAAAAAACCCAATCATCATTGTCTTGATGTGCAAATTGACCTCATTGACCTGGCCCATTAGTTCCTCAGGAGCTCATGAGGATGAGGTTTGCTTCTGACCCCGGTACCTCTTAAGGTTTCTTCCTCATATCATCTCAGGGATTGTTTTCTTGCCACCATCACCTCAGGTCTGATCATTAGGGATAGATATTAGAGATAAATAGTCAATTAATTTTACATTTCTATGCTTATGTAAAGCTGCTTTGAGACAATGTACATGTGTTTCTAATAAATTGGCCAGCATTTGTATGTATCGAAAGAAAATTCTACTTTTTTAAGGAAGAGTATAATCATTGTGCATTGTCAGTTTTGCACATTTGTTTAATGAAAATACCAATAATTTCAGGGTTTTCTTGTAATTCTTGTATATTAAATAATTAAATATGTATTTAATTCATCTTACAACCTATTCTAGGAATATACATGGCTTAAATACAGCCCAAATGGATGTCTATAACAGCTACAGATAATTCACTGCTACTGTCAGGTTTTTAAAAGGTTAACAACATCACAGTATCCTAAACTGGACACCCTGGAGCAAAATGCTTCCCAGCATTCTAACCATAGATGGAAACTCTTCTGCAGTAATTGCTCAAGGCTCTGGTGCAGTTTGGTCAACAATGGTGGTCCCTTAAAGCTTACATATTCTAATAATACTTACTGCTACTTGAGCTGAAAGTGATTTTCTGTCTTGTCCAGTGTGTATAAAGTAAGGAGCTGAGTGGTAAGTACAAATGAGGCAAGTCATGGCCATGGAAATATCCCTTTGTTTATTTTATGACTAGTTTTGGCTTTGTGTGTTTTAAACACAGACTGTAAATGGCATCATGTCCAGCAAACCTTCCTATTCTGGCTATTACATTATTCCATTTTTTTAACTGAAAATTTATTGGCCATGTGAAACATTAATCATCTGGCAAAGTAAGGAAATGTCATTAGGAACTGACCATGTGGGCAGAAGACATGTTAAACAGACACAGACCTATCTCATCTTTACCAGAAGGCCAGCTTTATAGCTAAAGGAAAGCTCAACTAAACAGTTATCAGAGTTTAACAAATAATCCTGTAGCTGGTCTATACTACATACTTAGTAGTAATCATATCATCTTTATAGAGATGAGATGAGATCTAGTTTGAGTGTTTTTTTGTGAGTGCTATAATTTATTGTTATTTTATGTCAAGCAAATAGCTGAAGCTGAAAGAAATAAAACAAGACTCTTCCTTTGTTATTGCATACATTCTACAAAAATAGTTGTTGTGGACTTTTTTGTGGGTGAGTTTTTGTTCTGAGAAATTAAATCTCAAGGCAGTCATCTTTTCAGGACATAATGAGATCATGGAGAGGCTTTTTTTCCCCTCTGCTGCAGTGTTGACTCAGCTTTTCTGAGACGAGCAGAGAAAGCCCAGATCAATCTGTTGTTCATTTGACAGTACTTACTCCCTGAAGACAAGGTTTTGCTGCCAAAGATTTAACCCAACCAGGCCCTGGCATTGGCTGTGGCCTGTTGCTCTTTATTGTCATATTTCTGTACTGGCTGGCACAGTCAGTCAGCTTGTGTCAGTCTGAGGCAGAAGTATTGCGGGTCTGACTTTGAGCTCATTAAGTCTTTCATTTCAATAGATAACTTTTGCATCAGACAATGTATTGTAGTGCTATCATGTGAGAGTATTGTTGAAAAAATTTAAGAAATGGCAGGGCGGGAAATATTCTTATATGGCTCTATGGAGAATCTTTACGCATGCTATTTGCTTAAAGTAGTTCCATGTAAGGGATGAAACTAAACGTATGATTTGAAAAACCAAAGCTAAATTTCTTTCTTAAGAATTGTAGTGATGCAGTTTTTAGATACGATATGCTCAGTTGGCAGATTTAGACCCTCACTAAACAGTTTGCTATTTGCAAATGCCCACATTAAGTAATGTAAAGATTGATGAACATAGTAAAAGACTGATTAATGTCCTCCACCAGAGCCCACTTTAAAGTCACCTTTCATATTCCTCATTCAAGGAGCTCAAGAATGGTTTAGTTTGGTCAACTGGTCTACTTGACCTGCCATGGTCAATTTGGCTCATTTCAACTGACAACTGAAAATGGATCTGGTGCTGATGACAGACACAGAACTAACTAGCAACCACTTTAAAATTTGGTGTCCAGAGTGGCATTGGATAGCTCCAGTGCAGGTTGAAACAGACATAAGCAAGAAAGAGAAGACTTTATTTGTCACCTAAACAATACTGTAAAGTGAAGTTCTTTCTTGACATTTCCCAGCTTGCTAGGGAACTGATGTCTGTGCTTAGTTTCAGCCATGATACAGCAGCTCTAGAGCAGATAGGGTTATGAGCTCATGGCACCAACAGTTGCAGTACCCTGACCTTTTTGAACAGTAACCCAGACCATTTACACTTCAAACCATAATTCACTACTCCACAGTGCAAGGATTTTGTTGTAAAGAAGACTTGACATTCCAACTACTCCAACGCTAATTCAATGTGATACATTGGAGTTTTTCTTTTAAGTTGAAACGCACTCGAAACTGGCAAGAATTAGCAAGACCTTTCCAGGGAAATATGACTACATGATGACAGTGTCTATTACAAATAATGCATCATACATCGCTTACTGACATTTTTCAAAGCTCTGAAGGCCTAGTGCCCATTATTGGCTTCCTTTGGACCTTGCCTTTCTATTGCTTATTTAACTACTCAGTGTATCCTGAAAAAAATGGGGTCCAGTATTTTATGGGAAAACCAACTCCAGATTCAAAGCTGTGTGTTAATGTAAATCCAAATAACTTAAATGTGCAAGTTGTTTGGAGCCACAGGACAGGCAGACTGTCTGATATACAATAATCTAAGTATTAAATGCCAATGAACAGTTCATGCTGGAAAGGAAAATGAGGTATGAATGGAGCTAAACCATTTGTTCACAGTGCTGTCTTAACAAATATAGATAAGGTAATGGGCTCAGCAGTACACAGTTTTGAAAACATTGGGACAAACCCACACAACTACCCTATATGGTCACAAGAATTGGAAGCATGCAATTGTATAGAATGCTTTATTATGTTGTGGTATTACAGTCATTAGTACGGTGGCCGGGAAGTGCAAAACAAATTAACAAATCCGAAAACGCATTAACAAATCCCAAAACAAATTAACAAATCCGAAAACACATTAACAAGTCAGACAACCCGGAAGCGGTTGGTATAGTTTGTGAATGGAAACTTACCATCATCGGACGAGACACCTTTCATTCACCTGTATATCTTTAATGACAGGTGTCTTGTCCAATGATCGGTAAGTTTCCATTCACAAACTATACCTACCGCTTCCTGGTTGTCTGAATCGGTGCATGAAACACATTAACAAATCAGAAAACACATTAACAAATCAGAAAACACAACGACATTTCAGACAACCCGGAAGCGGTTGGTATAGTTTGTGATTGGACAAGACACCTGTCACTCAAGGTATACATGAAGTTCAACAGTCTGCCACAGGGAAAAGTTGGAATGGATGAATGGAATGGATTACTGTGGATTAATTCTGTTATTTTCTTATATTTAGACGGAGAACTTTACACATTACACATAAGATTCCATACCTGTATATCTTGAGTGACAGGTGTCTTGTCCAATGATCGGTAAGTTTCCATTCAAAAATGATACACTACCGTTTCTGGGTTGTCTGACTTGTCCTTGTGTTTTCGGATTTGTTAATGTGTATTCTGACTTGTTAATGTGTTTTGGGATTTGTTAATGTGTATTCTGGCTTGTTAATGTGTTTTGGGATTTGTTAATTTGTTTTGGGATTTGTTAATTTGTTTTGGGATTTGTTAATTTGTTTTGCACTTCTCGGCCACCGTACATTTCACTGTATATAATAATTTCAATGTGGGTCCATAATTGTTCCACATGACAAAGTGAATACCATGAAGTAATGGTTTTCTAAGATTTGTGTGGAAGAACACAAGTGGCCTGTGCAGAGCCTTGACCTCAACCCCACCCCACTCTGTGAAAAAATGGAATGTAACTACACACCAGGCTTCCTTGCCTAAAATCAGTGCCTTCTTACTACTGCTTTTGTAGCTGAAAGGACAAATCCCTACAACCATTCTCCAAGTCGAGTAGAAACTTAGAAAGTGGAACAAATCTGGAATGGGATATTCAACAAGTACATACAGGTATGAGGACTATGGTTAGTTGTCTACAAACATTTTGCCATATAGTGTGTGTTAGTCAGGCGTAGTAGTTGGTTCTGTGTTTGTATCAACATCTGATCAAAACATTTGTATCTGTCTTTCTAGTTGAATGTAAACTGGAAGTGGTCAGCCAGAGCCTGCTAACTTCTTCCTTCTCTCCTGTTAGTACCCCCTTAAGCCCCTTCTCTCTGGCCAGGGAGAAAACACAGAGATGCACCTGGAGATGTTAAATGATACCAAATTAGCATGTGGCTGGCCAAAAGGAAAGTAGGGCTGTGCATTCAAGATTTCCTAATTGGTGAAGCCCAGCTTGCTTTCCATAGTCTGCCACCCGAGTGCCAGTGTCACACATGGGCGACAGCAAAGCTGAACTGAGCTGAGGGTTTTTTGTGGCTTTCCTTTTTTCCCTGTGCAGGGGCATGGACAAAACCATCTTGACAACAAAGCTTCCCGTTCTTCTCTCCCTTAGTCTGCTGTGTCGAAGTGCATAGTTTCAAAATTACATTGAGCAGTATAGTTTCACAATTTCAGTTTGTGCAGCACAACTTTCCTTTTAAGTTCGGTAAGCATGGTTGGCAGATTCTGAATAATGACCACATATTGTTTTATGTACTACAAATCAGAAATGCACATCACCATTAATCAAAAACAGTTTCTATTCCTATACATTTACCTTTTGTTGACATGTCTTTTTGTGTGGTTTTTGAGTGGTAGATGGTGTGGAAATATACAGAATTTTAGTCAGCAATATTCCAGTCCCAGAAGATGGTAAGCTCTTTAAATGTAAGCAAACAAGCAATGATTCTTCCTCACATCTCTGGGGTTGTAGAAAAGCCTGATTGCTGGCTCTCCTGGGTACAGACTCACCCAAACGGTACAGCTGAAGATTAGCCTGTGCCTCAGATTTCTATTTTTGGCTGAAAAAAGTGGAAACTGATGTGCTCTTCCGCTGTTGTAGCCCAACTGTTGTAGAACAACTTCAAGGTCATTCTTCTATGATCTCTCACATGTACATAGTGTTTCAGGCAGAATTTCATTTTGAAGTGATTTTTTCACAATATTCTATATAAACATAAACCGATTTGTGAGAAATTCCCAGGAGATCAGAGGTTTCTGAAACTATATTGGTTACAAAGTGTTACAGCTCTCTCTGTCTGTTTCAATTAATCCCACACATGGGAATGTACCATTGTACCACTGCAGATACCATTATTTTCAATGCAATTATACAGGAATACTAGGTTCAAGTGTTCACTTGTAGCAGAGATGTAAATGATGGTTAAATAAATACATGATTTTTCATTCCTTCCTGAATCTGTCTTAAAAATGTGGGTTATTCATTTTGTGCAGCCACATTGGGAATACCCGTGAGAATGCCAAGAGAAACTTTCTTTTCTGAAATATATTTTCCCCCTCAATTTACTTTCTTTAGTCAATTACAGTGTTTAGAGATTTGTTATTTAGGAATAGCCTGTTGGGACAGACTGTTCTCCTGAACGGTATGTCAAATTACTAGTGTGTGGTTTAGGACATATTTACAGCATGCTGACATTAGCTGAATCTAAAAAAATGGATTTTCCATTTCACCAAATTTAAACAAACAGATATTTGAGTTGTAGAAGACTGGAAACACCGAAATGTTCTACAGAACTCTATTCTTACATTAAAAAAATGTAAAGATGTTACTAGTTTTTGTGGTTCTCTCACCTCTGCTCCTGCAGTCAAGCAGCGGTTTCGGAGAATCATGAGTGCGACACAGCAATGTTGTATCTGAATGCAGTCTAGGTAACTGAATCTGTGCCTGCATGGATGGCAAGCACAGAAACTTAGGATCCAGAGTCTTCAGCTGCTGCCCCCAAAACCTTGTAGGCTCTGCACATTTTGCGAAGTTACCAAGGTGACGGTTGCTTGGCACCTGCAGAAAGCGCACCAGGCTGTCCAACTCGCAGTTGCAGGTCCATGGGTTGTCATGAAGGCGCAGGAATCTAAGTCGAGGCAAGGGAATGAACATGGCTTCAGAAACCACTTGGAGGTGGTTGTGCTGTAGCAGTAAGGTGGTGAGCTTAGTTAGACCACTGAAAGCACCTTCCTCAATTAGTGAAATCTCATTTAGCTGCAAATCCAGACTCAGTAGGTTTCGAAAATGGCTGAAGGTGTTATCTTTCAGCACTTTTATCCTGTTCTGTGCCAGCAAAAGGTGGTCGATATCCTCTGGCCAACCAAACTGGACAGCAGTCAAATGGCAGTCCTGGCAGTCCAGAAACTTATCACCATTCTCTATGTACTCTTTGCAGCGGTCTGCTAAGTGCTTAATGGAGTTCAACCTTCTTCTGCCTCGAGAATTTTCTTGTCTTTGTCTCTTTCCCCTCTGTGCCGCAGCCACTATAAACACCAGGACCAGCAGCAGCAAAGCAGTAAAGAGTCGCATGGTGAGAGTTATGCCTTGGTCACCTCAATCCTCACTGCTGTCCTAGTAAACCAGTGCAGTTTCAGTCCCTGATTAAAAACAAACACACAAAGCTGAAGAGAGAAACAGACACCATACCAACATTTTGTTTTTGCACTAAAGCCATAAATGCTACAAGTGTTTTTTGTCTTTGTTACAGGATTACAGGTAAGAGCACACATTCATTTGGGTCAGATTTATTGACCTATTAGTTGCAGAGGAGCTCCTGGTTGCACAATTCCACTTGACTATAAACCGTTGTAAAAATAATATTATTTACATTTACATTATTTACTGTCACACAAATGAGGATGAGGTTCCCTTGAGTCTGGTTCCTCTCAAGGTTTCTTCCTCATATCATCTCTGGGAGTTTTTCCTTGCTACCTTTGGCTTGGGTTTCCTCATTATTGATAAATGTTAGAGATAAATATGAATTTAATTTTAAACTTTGGCATTTTTATTCTCTTTATATTTCTGTAAAGCTGCTTTGAGACAATGTCCATTGTTAAAATTTGTTTACAAATAAATTGAATGGAAAATTTAATTTAACTTAAGGCAAATTTATTATAAGCTTCATTTATAAATACTTGTATTTGTGTGTCAAGGTTTCATGCTAAAAAAAAAAATCATATTTTATATAAACAAAACTTTCAAGTTAAGTTCATTCACTGTTCAGTTCTGTGAGGAGATCAGGACCATCAGGAAGAGTCCTGAGTATAAGTAGAACAGTCAGAGTATAAGTATAGGCAGTTATATACATATATAAGTTATATAGACTGGAAGAAGCGAATTCTATGGTCAAATGCACAAGACTAGGTTGGAAAACATCGTTTTTACACCTTCACAATTTCTGAATAGAATAAGCATTTATTTGTTACATATACATTACACCAGAGTAAAATTCTTTCTTTGTATATTTCAACTTTGGAGCACAGGGTCAGCCATGACACAGCACCCCTGGAGCAGAGAGGGTTAAGGGTCTTTGCTCAAGGGCCCAACAGTGGCAGCTTAGCAGTGCTGAGGCTTAAACCCCAATCATCCAATCAATAACCCAGAGCCTTAACTACATGAGCCACCACTGCTCTGTGTGTTACTTAAATACATGATTATCAAATCGCAAAGGAATTACTCCAGCAGCTATTTTTGCTATCCTATAAATAGAAAAAAAACAGTTTAGAGTCAGATCAGGGGCGCATGCCAGCACAAATAGGTCTATCTGTGGTTACTCAACCCATTTTGCCAATTCTAAGCAAACGTATTGAGTAAGGGACATGGATCAGGTAGTGAAGATGTACCATGCATGCCTTAACAGTTTATGGTTCAATTCAATATGTAATTATTACATATATTATTACAGTAAACTTGATGTCCTATGACAGTTATGATGCAAAAATGCAAACTCAGCAATAAGTATGCTAACATTACTGTTTCCCACAAATTATATGAAAAAAACATTTTTAAACATTTTTACAGTATTTACTGTAGCAGATGCCCTTATCCAGAGCAACTTAAATTTTTTTATCTCGTTTCATACAACTAAGCAATTGAGGGTTACGGGCCTTGCTCAGGAGCCCAAAAGCGGCAGCCTGATGGACTTGGGATTCAAACTCACAACCTTCTGATTGGTAGTCCAACACTGTAACCACTAGGCTACCACATAAGTAAAGAGAAGTTCTGGATTATTTTACTGTTTTATATAACTCAGAAAATGTCTTCTCAGTATAATGTTGTAAAGGTTCTCAGGAGAGGTACTGTGAAGTTTAGACAGTGTTCAATATAACTGTAAATGTAAAGATATAAACACAATGACATTGAGGCAAAGGCAATTTAGAGGTAGGCAAATATACCACAGATGAATATGTTGCTCTCCTCTATGGATCAACAACTGAATCAAGGCAAATCAAACTTAATATCATACCTATACATCATGTATACTACTTGAAATGATGGCTTTGTCTATAAAGAAATGATAAAGAAATCAATTATATGATACAATTATAAGTCAACCCCCTTGTTCAGGAATGTGTCTATCTACATTAAACTGGCTTTGCTATTGAAAGAGGCATGTCAAATCTGAATCACTTATTTCAAGTCATCTGTTGGCAAAGAAAAGCTATATCTGTTTTAAGAAACCTTAAATGAGTAAATCCCTTGAACAGTTCACTGGGCCTTTTAAACATCTGATATCCCATGTAGTAAACATCAATCTTGATGTATTATTTAAATTTTCCAGCGGCAGCCATTTAACTTGATGTAAATATTTATTTCTAAAACTGCTCATTTCTAGATAATGTGTGCTGCAGGCTACAATCTTGAACAAAACATTAGCATATATTATGTAATCAGCAAACCCAATTAAAGTAGGTAACAAATTAAGACAATGTTGAAAAGCTGAAAACCTGAAATAAAAATCAAACACCATCAAACCCAAGTCCTTCACCTAAAGGACAAGAGAAAACTGAAATGAGTGTAACTGGTGACTTCAGATTAGTCCATGGATTTGAATCTGGGACTTTAAAATATCCAAATTTCAGAGTATCTATGAAACATATTAAACCAGCAATTAAATTTGGTTTGTGTACATGGCTGTGCAAGAGCATGATGACCTGTCATATATAACATATGTCTTCTCAACATATCTAGGAACAAATTCCTGACTTTTCCCAAGAGCAAGTAAATGAAAGATAATGACAGTCTAAAGAACATAATGATAGACTTAAGAATAAGCAGCTCTTCCTCAAATGGCATTCCATAGGTTTGGAGTATATTTACAATGGCTAGAATTATTAATAATTATGGTGGTTACATCAAACTGTCAGACAGTGGTGCCAGACTTAATACAGCTCCCATTTCAAGGCAAAGACTTAGTCAGAATTTTGAATAACTGAAACATACTTCTGAAAACTACGTTCTCATTTCTGTACATTTCTCATACAACTCTCTGAATACTGAGTGCTTAGTTAAGGTCAGAGTACCAAAGCCCAGAGTTTCAGAATAATCTGACTACATAAACTCAAAATTGTATATGGCCTTTTGGCAGTGTTTGTTCATTTAATAAATAGCATCAAATTAATTCTATTTAAATTAAACTTGTTCAATCAAACAAAGTTCAATTATTTTGATCTAGAATCTTTAGAATACAAACTGTCAGTTATTTCTAAACCCACAATATCTTTCAATATCAATATCATGATCAATGATATCAAGATCAATATCAATAGATCACCAGCAAATATGCACAGTCTATACAAAACACTTCAGAGTTCTGTCAGGAATGATGCATGATTTAAGAGTAAGTGTGAACTTGACTGTACCCATGATAAGGTAGAGCAAAGCTTTGGGCCATATATTGTTATATTATAAGGCAAACATACCTATGGACTTCGGCATAAAATAATGCAGAAACAGTTACTATTTGCAGTACTGTTAAAAATATTATTTTTTTTTTTAGAAATGTATTTTCTGTCCTTTCCTGTCACCCAAAATTCAACTCAATTCAACTGATCTGCTTGTCTGGAGCAGATAGAGTTCTCCCACACACTCCAGCACCCCCATTACATAACCGTGACCAAATGCATCAATCAGCAATCAGCATAGCTAGACAGTGGGAGGATCAGAAAGAGGCTAGGGGGGTAGAGAGAAAGAGGGTGAGAGAGAGAGAGAGAGAGAGAAAGTGGTTAATTAAAATGGGCAGGAAACTTACAAACAGGCCATACAAACTTGAATTATTAGGTGTCCAGCTGCAGAGATGAAACAAAATTATCTGAAAGACTTTAAAAAAACAAACATGTTCTGCACATGATCCTGGTTCAAAGTTTACATTTACTTTACCTGATACTTGTTCCCTAGCCTGTTCCAAATTACATGTTCGAATCTGTGCCAAATTTATTTTTACCTTAAAAACATTCTCAGATTTCTTTTGCTGATTAAATTAACTTTGCAAGTGAAAACCTCCCTTTGGATAACCATGTTGCAGGCTAGTTTATTTTAGAGCTAGAGTAAAGGTAATAGAAAAGTAGATAGTAGCTTTGTAGCAACATGCCTAGTTCCGAATAGAGCATACTGTAAGTCTTCATCATCTGGCAATAGAGATGACCCCCCCTGATCTACACAAAAGACCCTCCTCCTACACACACACACACACACACACACACACACATACACACACAGAAGGAAAGACTACCTGGTCACAGGGAAATACAATCGATGTTTCATCCAGTTAGTAAATCCAAAGTGTAGGTTTCTCTGTGCTGTGTCCTGTTGTGAGCACAGAGTTGTGCCAGATTCTAGAACAAAGCCTGCTGCTCAATGTGTATGTGTGTGTGTAAGTGAAAGGCTTGGGGCAGTCGCAGCCTTCAGCAGGTTTTAAATTACACCACAGCTCCTCTGTGTAGGCAGTCTAAAACTTATACTCAACAGTCATATAACAGGACCGCCTCCAGAACACCACTTCCTCTGCACTGGGTCAATTTGTAAATGACCTCAAGGCAGAAGGGCTTGCAGATGACACGGCTAGAATAATGGGTTAGACATGTAGGAAAACAAGCTGAAACCATAAATCTCTTATATACATATGCAAATAATGCGTGGCATGAATTAACACAGACTGATACTGCACTTTTAAGGTTGTTGTGTGTAATTTCTGTGTCTTATGCATTAACTAAAAAGAGCAATAATGATGGACACCCTCCCTCTGGTGCAAAGTAACAGCTGCCCTGCAGAAGGATTTTTGGTCTGTTTCCAAATCTCCTTGTAACTGTCCCTGACTGTGCCATATGGCATTTCATATTGTGATAAACGGCAGCTTTAAATTTCAAGGATTTTTTTGCTTTTCTTCAGATTTCTAGCAGTATATGTGCAGAAGCTTGAGCCAACTCACACGTTTTTCTATTTTATATACGTTGTAAGATCTAACTGGATTTACAGTGTTACAGATTTTAAACCTTGTGGCATGTTGGAAAAGTGCATCTCATGATTCATAATTCCCAAACTGCACAGTTTGAAAGAGAAGATCATGATCAGAATTTGCTTGATGACAGTGAGTATGCTTAGACCACAGACCAAGAAACACCAATAGTGTCTGCATGGAGCAGATGTCACTCCCCTCCATGTTATCTAGCCTCTGTTGGCATATAGGCCAATAACAAGTGCTCGCAATACATCTCGATCCTGGGCCTGTTGCCCCAGTTGTCACCATATGCAGCCTGTTCTCTTCAAGTCCATATCTAAGGCACAGCACAAGGTGTTTCTTGACTAGACTTTTTTCTTTTTCCTTGTAGTTTCCAGGTGTGCACTTACCTTCTGATGCTGTGAGCAGGCTTGTGGAAGATCCATCTTCAGCATCTCTGGAGGGTGTCACCTTCCCCAGGCTGCTGATGGGTTTGCTGCCAAAATTCTCGGTTGATGTCAGACCAGAGGCAGCTGTTAATAAATGTCTGAATTCTGTCAAGTTGGAAGTGGTGATTCTGCAGGCATTTGCTTCATAGGACAGGCTTCCATATAGTGTTGTATATCCTAACTTTTGTGTTTATGGAGAGGATTCATGCATCCCAAGTTGTTAAGCTGTTGCTATATTAATTGTAATGCCAGCTTCTGTCCTGCCTTGCTTATCCATGATACTTCCAGGTAGGTGTAGCTCTCCACCTCTTACAGCATGTCAGCATCCACTATGACTGGAAAACTGGTTACATTAACCTTCAGGACCTAGGTTGTCACAATACGTACAAGATGGCGGCGCAGCAGTAGCACGCTACGGCCACTCCGGGTCCAATTTGGTGCTATTTACATTTTTAGCCAGACTGTTCTTGGTACATGGACACCAGAGACAGCGGTGTACATGAATATGACCTCCAGATGATAAAACTGCACAGAAATTGTGCAACAATCAACCTGCATGATGATGTGTTGGAAAAGCTTAGCGACCTTGGCTTGCTGTGGAGACCAGGCTATAAGCGATCTGCAGAATGTTCACCTCGACTGACTGTTTATTAACACCAGAGATTTCACATGCAAATCTCAAATTGGCACACCCTAAATTTCATCAGTATGTGGATTTTGCAACAAGAGGGGAAAATACGCTGGATTTTGTTTACACAAACATTACCGACATGTATCGTGCAGAGCCCCGCCCCCACCTCAGCTACTCAGACCACATCTCTGTTATGGTAAATCCAGCATACAGACCACTCGTCAGATGCTCTAAACCGGTTCTGAAGCAGGTGAAATCCTGGCCAGCAGGAACCACCTCTGCTCTTCAGGACTGGTTTGAGTGCACTGACTGGAACATCTTCAGGGAGCCTGTAACCAATTTTGGAGGAGTACACTGCATCGGTGACCAGCTACATCGGCAGGTGCATTGATGACGTGACCGTCTGACGTGACTGCTGTTCACCTTGCTGACTCACGACTGTGTAGCAATGCACAGATAGAATCATATCATGAAGTTACAACTGCTAACTGCCTGGTATAGAGCCAAAAACCTGTCTCTAAATGTTGATTAAAACTAAATAGATGGTTGTTGACTTCAGGAGAGAACAGAGCAACCACTCTCCGCTGAACATCGAAAGATCCCTTTAGAGATCATTAAGAGCACCAAATTTCTTGGTGCTCAACCAGCATACAACCTCACCTGGTCACTCAACATCAGCTCCATCACAAAGTCCAGCAGAATCTCTACTTCTTACATAGACACCACACACTGCATCTGCAAAGCCAACAGCACTGCAGATGACCAGACACACCCATCACACACACTCTTCCCTCCTGCCGTCTGGAAAAAGGTACCGAAGCATTCAGGCCCTCACAACCAGACTGTGTAACAGTTTCTTTCCACAAGCCATCAGACTTCTCAATAACTGAACTGAACTGTACAGAGCTCAAAACACACATGCACTCTCAAATGTATGGGGTGCACTGACCTATACCAAATACACACTCCTCCAATATACACCCATGTCTACAGCACCACCCACATCAAACTGTTTTCATGCTGTATTGCACACTGTTTTTGCTTATTGCACATGCCGTCTTGCACATTTCAATTGCTGATTTGTAGAATACATTACAATACCTCATAACTGCTGCTATTATATTAAGTGTTCATTCCAGGATTTATGCACATGTACTATAGAATATACAATATGTACTATAGTCTGTGATGCTTTTGTGTATTGTCTTGTTTGTTTGCACCTTTATCTTTTGTCTTGCACTGTCTTTTTGTCTTGCACTGTTTGCACTAGGTTGCACAGATGCACTTTATGTGGATAGGACTAACTTACAGTAAGTCCTTAGCTCTATGATTTTCTGTGTAGCTCTGTCTTCGTTATATGTCAACCCATGGTCCTGGAGTAATGTTGTCTTTGTACTACGTCAGAAAAATATGGTTGAAATGACAATAAAAGCTTTTTGACTTGTCTTGTCTCTCTGTGGGTGTCTGTCCATGCTGTCAAATGCCTTTTCATAATTTTTAATAAAATTCACCTCTCAACATCCCAAATCACAGCGGTTGCAATGTTGCAGGTGGAGTTTATGTTACAGGTGTTCCACAGGCTGAGCTTGTGGATTTCCTGATTTCCTTCTTTTGGCAAGGGGGTGGGGTTTGGGGGTAGATGCCAGTCCAGATGAACTCTATTTCTGCAACGCTGCTTTATGACATGTGCCCTGTTAATAGAACTATACAAATAAAATTTATTTGAATCTCCTGATGGTCATTGTAGGCTGATTAGCTTCTCTAAATTGTCTGTCAATGGGTATGTGTGCAGTTGTGCCCTGCAATGGACTGGTCTCCTGTCCAGGGTGTCTCCTGCCTTGTGCCCTGAATATATCCTGGGATAAGTTCCAGGTTCCCTGTGATCCAGAAGGATAAGAGAATGAATTGATGAATCTCCTCTCCTCTCATAACACCTGTGTTTGACAAAGCTGATGTGACATCTTCTAATACCTCAAGGGAATTAGACAACGGAAAGGGAAAGCTGGAGTCCTCTGTACCTCTCTGAACTTCCTAACTCTCTGCCTCCTTCTACACTATGCTTCCTTTTAGAAAAACTTTATTATAATCTGCTAATTGATACCTGCACTTCTCAATCACTTTCCTTATCAGGAAATACAGTATATTCCTTATATTTCCTCAATTTTCTGAATTTACATTCTACAGAAAAAAATCCTACAGATTATCTTGCTCAGCAATCCTAGCACTGTCTTACTGTCCAACAAAAGGCCAATATTAAACCTTCCCTTTATCTTCAAGATCCTTGAAAATGTTGTAGCTCAGCAGTTATGCACATACTTACATATGAATAATATTCATAAAATGTATCAGTCAGGATTTAGGCCTCATCACAGCACAGAGACAGCGCTGGTTAAAGTTGTAAATGACCTGCTACTGGCCTCTGATCAGAGTTGTGTCTCTTTGCTGGTATTGCTTGATCTTAGTGCAGCTTTTGATACCATTGACTATGCTATTCTACTTTATAGGCTAGAACATGTTGTTGGTGTTAAAGGGACAGCCATCTCCTGGCTCAGGTCTTATTTGACGGATCGCTATCAGTTCGTAGATCTAAATGGTGACTACTCTAAACAAACTAAGGTAATGTTCGGTGTTCCGCAAGGTTCTGTTTTAGGCCCATTGTTTTTTTCTCCCTATATTTACATTTACATTTACAGCATTTGGCAGATGCCCTTATACAGAGCAACGTACATAAGTGCTTAAATCTCTAACATTGGATACATTAATGCTGGCTTACTCGGTTACATACTTAAGATACCATGAGTTTAAAACATTGTTCAAGTTACAATGAAAAAGTGTGTTTTTTTTTTTTTATTATTATAAATGCAAAAGAAAGATAAGGAAAGAAGTGCTAGTTGAAGTGTTTCCTGAATAAGTAGGTCTTCAACTGCTGTTTGAAAATAGCCAGTGACTCAGCTGTCCGAACCTCTAGGGGAAGTTCATTCCACCACCTTGGTGCCAGAACAGGGAAGAGTCTTGTAGTATACTTGCCTCTTACCCTGAGAGATGGTGGAACCAGTCGAGCAGTGCTGGTAGATCGGAGGGTGCAGGGTGCAGTGCGAGGAGTGATGGCTTTGAGGTAAGAGGGAGCTGGTCCATTTTTGGCTTTGTAGGCCAGCATCAGTGTTTTGAATCGGATGCGTGCAGCTACCGGAAGCCAGTGGAGGGATCGCAGCAGCGGGGTGGTATGCGAGAACTTTGGCGGGTTGAAAACAAGCCGTGCAGCTGCATTTTGGATCATTTGCAGAGGACGGATTGCATTCATAGGTATACCTGCCAGCAGTGCGTTGCAGTAATCCAGTCCTGAAATGACAAGAGACTGAACAAGTACTTGAGCAGCCTGTGTCAAAAAATGGCCGAATCCTTCTAATGTTGTAGAGAAGAAACCGACAGGAGCGAGTCACATTAGCAACATGAGAGGAAAAGGACAGTTGATTATCCATGGTTACCCCAAGGTTGCGAGCTGTGGCTGAAGGGGAGATCAGATCGTTGTGCAAGCAATTCAGTTTTGCTAGAATTGAGCTTTAACTGATGAGCAGTCATCCATGATGATATTTCTGCCAGGCATGCTGAGATCCGATCAGAAGCTGTGGCATCTGAGGGTGAGAAAGATAAGATTAGTTGTGTATCATCAGCATAGCAGTGGTAAGAGAACCCATGTGAGGAAATAACCACCAAGAGAGTGAGTATACAGGGAGAAAAGAAGAGGACCAAGTAATGAGCCCTGTGGGACACCAGTGGAGAGTCTGCATGGAGCAGATGTCACTCCCTTCCATGTTACCTGATATGAGCGTCCATCCAGGTAGGAAGCAAACCATTCCCAAGCTGATCCGCAAATCCCAAGACTCCTGAGGGTGGACAAGAGAGTCTTGTGGTTGACCGTATCAAATGCTGCTGAAAGGTCAAGGAGGATAAGGACAGATGACAGTTTGGCTGATCTAGCAGCATGTAGTTTCTCAGAGACATCCAAAAGGGCTGTCTCTGTGGAATGAGCTGCTTTAAAGCCAGACTGGTTGGGATATATATGCTATATATGCTATCCCTTGGTGCAATTATTTGTAAACATGGTATTGGCTTCTACTTTTATGCTGATGACACTCATATCTATATGTTTCAGCTAAGTCAGATGTGAGTCACCAGCTTAATAAGATTGAAGATTGTGTGAAGGACATTAGACAGTGGATGCTTACTAACTTCCTCCTCCTTAACTCTGATCAGACAGAAGTGCTTTTACTAGAACCACAGGAAGCCAGAAGTAAGCTTTCTGATTACAGAGTAATGCTGGATGGTCTTTCTATTACATCATGTGCAGCAGTAAAAGACCTTGGTGTGATTATTGATACTGGTCTCTCATTTGAAGCTCTCACAAATAATATTGTGTTGGAACATGTTTAATGTTACAAATTATTTTGTGTTTAATTTGGTAACCCATTTAATTATTTAATGTTATCCATGGTACTAATTAACCTGTTCAGTTTTGGTTTAGAGCTCCCTCTAGTGGCAAGTTTGATGTCGCTGTAATTCTGTTATTTCCGGTATTCACGTGAATCAGGAAGTAAAAAATGCTCCATGCGGGCATCGGTAATGATGGCTCTCTTTAATCGCCATATATTTGTGTAATCTTTAATCCTGCGACAGCATCGCTTGTAAGTATTTGTATAATTGATGTGGATGTACATTATACTTGCATGAGTGTTGTTATGGTTTAAGATTCTTTTCTTTTTATAATTTTCTATTGCATTAGCCACATTGTGCTTTAGTGTCATGTGTATTCACTATTGATATATGTATTTGTTCATTTGTAGTTTCACTCCATACCCAGACCATTAAACCTGTGGACAAATGAACTTATTGTCTTCGTGTCGTGTGAGGGAAGGGAGTTTATCTGACTGTCAAGGCACTAACACATGTTGAGGACAGTACAGTGAAAAAGCGGCTGCAAGAAAGGTTACAACAAGTAAATTGTTGAGATTCAAGTAAATTGAACGAGTATTGTGTGCACAATGGAATCCACACCCTCACTTAAAACCAGATCATATTCGGCATATTCACGATCAGGTAGCTCTTCCACAATTACTGCAGCTGCAATAGCCAGAGCTAAAGCTGAAGCAGCTAAGGCACGTTTAATATATGCAGATGAGGAGGAAAGAGTAAGGGTGGAGAAAGCCAAATTGGAAGCAAAAATGGATAAGATGGTGTTAGAGAGAGAAGCTGCTGCAGCTGTGGCCGAAGCAGAAGCTTTAGAAGCAGCTGTTGAAACCAGTGTCCATAGTAATCAAGATCCTCCACTAGAAAGATCTCCTGTTGATGTTATGCAGCGGACATGTGAATACGTTGAACAGATGAATCTACATGCAGTCACAGAATCAGCGTCAAAGGCAGAAATACTCCCTCCAGATGAAACCACACAGCCTCACACAGAGTTATTTGTCAGAAATTCTGTTCATGCTACACGTTTCAAGGTAGAGAGTTGCTTAGACGATGCTGAATTTTATCACATGCAACCAAAGACAGATCCTGCTCAACCACCACAGTTCTCACCAGCCATGGATCATCCGTCTGGTAACACTCAAGGTGATAAACAGCACAGAAGGCACACACGTTTCGCCCAAAGTAACACGTCACCTTTCCCAATGTCAGTGTCTCGACAAGACAGACATTTCAGACTTTGTCAGATATTTTGCTCGCCGTGAACTTGTGAACACTGGTTTAGTACAGTTCAATGACCAACCGGAGAGCTTCAGAGCTTGGCAGCGTTCCTTTCAGAATGCTGTAAGTGGTAAGTGACACCTAGTGAAGAAATGGACTTGTTACTCAAATGGTTGGGAAAAGAATCAGCCGAGCACGCTAAACGCATGAGGTCTGTATACATAAATCAGCCATTGAAGGGGCTTGACATGATATGGACTAGACTGGAAGAGTGTTATGGTGCTCCAGAAGTTATCGAAAGAGCACTTTTCAAGTGTATTGAAAATTTTCCAAGGATTTCAAACAAAGAATACGCAAAGCTTCACGAATTGAGTGATCTTCTTATGGAAGTAGAATCAGCCAAAGCTGGTGGATACCTTCCAGGCCTGTCATATCTGGACACAGCTAGGGGTATCAATCCCATAGTTCAGAAGCTACCATTTAATCTACAAGAAAAGTGGTTGTCACATGGATCTGGTTACAAAGAGAAGTATCGTGTTTCATTTCCCCCCTTCGAGGTCTTGGTTGACTTTATAAGTCAGCAAGCTAGAATAAGGAATGACCCAGGGTTCAACCTTTCTATTCAACCAGATTCATTTCAAAAGACAGACAAGGCTATCTGGAAGCCAAGTAAATCAAGAGAAGTCTCAGTTAACAAAATAAGTGTATCTTCCCCTGTTCATTTTAACACAGATAAAGACGAAAGGAAAGCTGAGGATGCTGAGAGACTTTGTCCTATTCACAAAAGACCTCACTTACTTAGGAAATGTCGTTCCTTCCGTGAAAAGCCTTTGGAGGAACGTTTTGCATTTTTGAAAGAAAAAAAGAATCTGTTTCAAGTGTTGTTTAGCCACTACACATACAGCCAGGAACTGCAGATTTGTGACTAAATGTTCTGAGTGTGGAAGTGAGAATCACATTTCTGCACTACATCCAGGCCCAGCTCCAAAGATTCAAGATGTAGCCTCCTCACCACAGCATGGCGGGGAGGAAGTTTCCAAGCCACCGACAGAAGTGGAAGCTCATTGCACTGAAGTTTGCAAAGGTGACCTTAGTAATAAGTCATGTTCAAAAATCAGCTTGGTGAAAGTTTACCCTAAAGATCAGCCTGGAAAAGCACTGAAAGTCTACGTGATCCTTGACGAGCAGAGCAATAGGTCTTTAGCTCGTTCCGAATTCTTTGATGCCTTCAAGGAAAACGGACCAGCTTCTCCGTATACCCTTAGAACCTGTTCTGGAGTGACAGAGACTATAGGTCGAAAAGCATCTGGCTACCAAATCGAGTCCGTAGATGGAAAGGTAATCCTCTCCTTACTAAATTTGCTAGAGTGTAACAACATTCCTGAAAATAGAGCAGAAATTCCCTCAGCCAGTGCTGTGCTCCATCACTCTCACCTGAACCCTATAGCTCCATTCATACCAGAGATAGATCCAGATGCCCCTATCATGATTCTTCTGGGTCGTGACATTATCAGAGTTCATAAGGTTCGCAGACAGGTAAATGGTCCTCACGACGCTCCTTATGCACAGAAGCTTGACTTAGGATGGGTGATAGTTGGCAATGTTAGTCTGGATGGCATTCACAAGTCTACTACTGTGAGTACATTTTTCACCAACACTAAAGAACAACGTCCATCCGTCTTTGATCCTTGCCCTAATGTTTTTCATGTGAAAGAGAGAAACAGTAATGATTGGAGAAATTGCAATGGAATGTGTTCTATGGAGCAACTGGCTTACAATCACAAAGGTGTTCATTTTGGTCAAGAAGTGTTTAAGGCTACCTTCGATGACGACAAAGTGGCCCCATCCATTGATGATCTGGCGTTTCTTCACATTATGGAACAAGAATTAGAGAAAGATGAAAACCACAGCTGGATAGCGCCACTGCCCTTTAAAGCTTCAAGGAGCAGACTCCCTAACAACAGATGTCAAGCTATGAAAAGGTTGTTAACCTGGAGACAAAATCTTGTAAGAAATGACACTTCTTTACTTTTATGGATAAAGTGTTTAGTAACAACCATGCTGAAGAAGCTCCCCCTCTCTTGGAAGGAGAGTAGTGCTGGTATTTGCCTCTCTTTGGAGTACATCACCCTAAAAAACCTGGGAATATAAGAGTTGTCTGATTCCAGTGCCCGTCATGAAGATGTCTCGCTAAATGATGTTCTTTTAACTGGGCCAGACCTGACCAATACTCTTCTTGGGGTTCTTATGCGATTTCGCAAGGAAGCTGTGGCCATAACAGCTGACATTGAACAAATGTTCTACTGTTTCCTAGTGAGAGAGGAAGACCGCAATTTCCTAAGGTTCCTGTGGTTCCGTAATAATGATCCATCTGAGGACATCATTGAGTACCGCATGCGGGTCCATGTATTTGGCAACAGTCCATCTCCTGCTGTGGCCACCTATTGTCTCAAGCAGTCCGTTAAGAGTGGTGAGTCTGAGGTCAAGAACTTTGTAAACCGTGACTTCTATGTTGATGTTGGCTTGAAGTCTCTGCCTACAGTCAAGGCAGCAGTAGACTTGCTAAAAAACACACAGAGGACTTTAGCTGGTTTCAACTTACGGCTTCACAAGATAGCTTCAAACAGCAAAGAGGTTCTAAAGGCCTTCCCACCTCAGGAGCATGCCAGTGATCTCAAAGATTTGGATCTTGGATCTGATATACTTCCTACACAGCGAAGTCTAGGATTGAATTGGAGCCTGAAATCTGACACCTTTACCTTTTGAAATAGCTACTGATGCAAAACCCTGTACTCGGCGAGGTGTCCTGTCCACCATTAATAGCATCTTTGACCTTGGCTTTGTTGCTCCGCTTACAATCCAGGGCAAATTCATCATGAGAGAGCTTAATAACCAGAATGATGACTGGGACACTCCTCTTCCCAAAGAAATGCAGGAAAAATGGGACATGTGGAGACTTTCACTTATGGATTTAAGTAAGCTCCAGATTCCTAGATGTTACACAAACATATCACCTTCTACAGCTACACAAAAGGAGTTGTTTGTCTTCTCTGATGCATCAACAAAAGAAATAGCTGCAGTGGCCTACCTCAGATTCACAGATTCATGTGGAATCAACCATGTCGGCTACATCATGGGTAAGGCGAAACTCAGCCCTGAACAAACAGTTCCCCATCTTGAGTTGTGTGCTGCAGTTCTAGCAGTGGAACTGGCGGAGTTCATTACTTCAGAAATTGACATACCCTTAGATGACACAACTTACTTTACAGATAGTAAGGTAGTGTTAGGCTACATATATAATGAGACCCGACGCTTCTATGTATATGTCAGCAACCGTGTCCTCCGGATTCGCAAGTCTTCACATCCAAATCAATGGAAGTATGTTCACACAGCTGAAAACCCAGCAGACATTGCAACAAGGTCTGTCACTGCTGCTCATCTCCAAGACACCAATTGGCTACATGGACCAAAGTTTATGAAAAACAACCCCTGGACCCTACCTGAAGAGAGCACATATAATCTTGTGGATCCTTCTTTAGATGCAGAGGTACGTCCTCAAGTCTCCACATTGAAGACCACGATGATGAACAAGAATCTTGGAGCACAACGCTTCTCCAAATTTTCCACCTGGAAGTCTATCACTCATGCCATTGCACGTCTTCTTCATATATCTCGTCAGTTCCATAAAGGTTCTACAACAGAAACGTCAAGCTGCAAGGGCTGGCATTACTGTCCCAATGTTCCAACAGTTGAAGAACTCTTATGTGCTGAAAAAATTATCATCAAGGCAGTCCAACAGGAGACATATGCCCAAGAGTATAAGGACTTGGAAACGGGGAACAAGCTTTCCAAAAAGAGCCTTCTTAAAGGTTTAGACCCGTTCATAGATGCAGACGGCCTGTTAAGAGTAGGAGGACGCTTAGCAGAAGCACAGATTGAGCTTGACATAAAAAAGCCCCTTATTATCCCTGGGAAACATCACATTGCAACACTTTTAGTTAAACATCATCATGAGAAGGTGCAACACCAGGGACGACATTACACAGAGGGTGCAGTGCGTGCTGCTGGTTATTGGATAATTGGTGGCAAGAGACGTGTTTGCAGTGTCATTCATGAATGTGTTACATGCCGAAGACTACGAAGAGAACCTCAGACTCAAAAAATGGCTGACCTTCCAGCAGATCGTGTGTCCACTGATCCTCCGTTTACGAATGTGGGATTAGACGTTTTTGGCCCATGGAGTGTGGTGGCACGACGTACCAGAGGTGGTCATATACAGAGCAAAAGGTGGGCAGTAATATTTACCTGCATGAGTGTGAGAGCTGTGCACATTGAGCTAATTGAATCTTTAGATACATCTAGCTTCATTAATGCCTTGCGCCGTTTTCTTGCCATTCGAGGGCCTGTGAAGCTCATTCGCTCAGATAGAGGAACAAATTTTGTAGGTGCTTGCAAGGAGCTTAACATTTCCTCTAATCTCAACAACACCTCTGTTAAAAAATTTCTTGTGGACCAAGGCTGTATCTGGCTGTTCAACCTGCCTCATGCCTCTCATATGGGTGGATCCTGGGAGAGGATGATTGGACTTGCAAAAAGGATACTAGATGCAATGTCCAACAGCTCGGACCTACAGCATTAACACATGAGACACTCTCCACTTTAATGGCAGAAGTTACTGCCATAATCAATGCTCGACCTCTTGTCCCAGTGTCAACTGACTCAGATGACCCATTCATACTTACACCTAATGCTCTTCTAACTCAAAAGGTCACAATTGCTCCTGCCCCACCTGGGGATTGGGTCAAAAACCTTCATAATCGACAGTGGAGACAGGCACAACACTTGGCACAAACTTTCTGGGATAAATCGAAAAAGCAGTACTTACCTCTTTTGCAACCAAAAAGAAAGTGGAGTTCTAATAAGCTTGACCTTGAACTAGGGAGCATCGTACTCTTGAAGGATGAACAACAAAAAGAAATGAATGGCCTATGGGAGTTGTTACTCAAGTCTTCCCAAGCAAGGACAACAAAATCCGTAAGGTGGAAGTCAAGGTCTTTAATAAGGAAGGCCCAAAGGTCTTCATACGACCTATTACTAAGACAATCCTTCTCCTTACTCCTGAGAAACTTAATTAGGTCAGTCTAAATGACTCGTGAGTAGTGACGTGTTATCTTAATGTTACAAATTATTTTGTGTTTAATTTGGTAACCCATTTAATTATTTAATGTTATCCATGGTACTAATTAACCTGTTCAGTTTTGGTTTAGAGCTCCCTCTAGTGGCAAGTTTGATGTCACTGTAATTCTGTTATTTCCGGTATTCACGTGAATCAGGGAGTAAAAATGCTCCATGCGGGCATCGGTAATGATGGCTCTCTTTAATCGCCATATATTTGTGTAATCTTTAATCCTGCGACAGCATCGCTTGTAAGTATTTGTATAATTGATGTGGATGTACATTATACTTGCATATGAGTGTTGTTATGGTTTAAGATTCTTTTCTTTTTATAATTTTCCATCCGGCTATTGCATTAGCCACATTGTGCTTTAGCGTCATGTGTATTCACTATTGATATATTTATTTGTTCATTTGTAGTTTCACTCCATACCCAGACCATTAAACCTGTGGACAAATGAACTTATTGTCTTCAGAGTCGTATGAGGGAAGGGAGTTTATCTGACTGTCAAGGCACTAACACATGTTGAGGACAGTACAAATATCATAAGGGTATCCTGCGTTCATCTAAGAAACATTGCTAAGATATGAAATATGTCATTACATAATGCAGAAAAACTAGTTCATGCATTTGTTACCTCTAGGTTGGATTATTGTAATGCATTACTGTCTGGATGTTCCAGTAGGAGCATAAGCAAGCTCCAGTTAGTGCAGAAAGCAGCAGCTAGAGCCAGAACCAGATCTAACTAGAACCAGAAGATATGAACATATCACCCCATCTTATCTTCATTGCACTGGCTCCCAGTCAAGTTTTGCATTGATTATAAAATACTATTACTAAACTATAAAGCACTTAAAGGTTATGTGCCACAGTACCTGAGTGATCTTTTGTTTTTTTAAGTTCTGTCTTGCCTTCTTTGATTAAAAGGTGTAGGCTATCTGGTAGTACCTCAAGTACAAAAGGCTACAGCAGAGGGCAGATCTTTTTCTTACAGCCCCACAATTAGTGTTCAGGACTCAGACACGGTCTCAGTGTTTAAGTCCAGGCTGACACCATATTCGTTTAGTCTAGCTTTTTATAAATAGCTTTTCTTAGGTAAAGGAGCAGATCTGGAGGGTTCATGTGAGTGTTTAGTAAACTGGGATGTCTGGATGCTGTCAGCTTCCCACCCTCGCAAGCCACTTAGGTTTAAACTGTGGAGTGGTGGGATGCTGTAGATCCCAGGAAGCCCTCACGTATCTGTCACCTTCTGGCTCTAGCTTTTTAGTTATGCGGTCATAGCTAGTCTTGCCGGAGTCCCCGTCTGCACTTTTTTTTGCACATAATAAGTCCCTCTCTGCACATAATTTACATTGTCCATCACCTGATTACAATCATACCTTACAATTTTCTCCTCTCTATCGCTCTTTCTTGCTACATATGCCACTCCCAAGCTCCCAGTGTTCCAAGTTCCTAGTCTGATCCTCTCTTCATCCTCTCTTGATCCTGATGTTCTAAACCCTGGTTGGGGTCTCATCACCCGCAGGTCACCTTGCTAGGGACTGATCTGCATGGTCAGCCAGTGACTCATAGGATTGTTGTGGATGGAGCCACCCAGAGACTGTCATGCCTTCTTTGAACCAATGTTGTGTGAGTCAGCTGTATAGTCTGGCCTTTATCAGCAATCATTTGAAGACTTTGACAGGAAGGAATTAGTGTTGGGTCTTTGGTGAACTCAGAGTTTGCAATGAGCCATTAGTTCCTCAGGAGCTCTCAGTTGCACTATTATAAACTGTTGTAGAAATGTCATTATTTACATTGACATTATTTCCTGTCCAGTGTCACCCAAAGGAGGATGCCTTCTGAACCTGGTTCCTCTCAAGGTTTCTTCCTCATATCATCTCAGGGAGTTTTTCCTTTCCTTATTCTGCTCATTAGGAATAAGGATAGATATATAGTATTTTAAATTTTAAATTAATATTTTTAAATTAATTCTAAACTTTAATTGTATGTATTCATTTATTTATTTTCCTTTTTTTGCTTCTTCTTCTTCTTCTTCTTCTATATCTATTTACTTTTTTTTTTTTTAATCTCTCTTCTGTTTCTATACTTCAAAGACTCCTCCCCTAACATCTAGTCATGGGCTGACACCTTCTTAATTATTCCTAGCTTGTATAAGAAAGCAAGGGTTAACTTGAAGATGAGACCCTCCTAGATGCTAAATAGTGTGGCTTTAAAGCAGCATTCTCAGCTGTAATCAGGCCTCATCCTTCCTGGTCAGTCAGCAGCCCTTGACACAGTCAGTTGAAAGGCTCTCCAGTCTATCCTCATGAGGTTGTCTCTTGACTTCATGTGGACTAGACTCCTTGCACCAGGGTTTTATATTAGATAGTATTTTTTGTCACCAGGATTTTCCCCATTCTTTCTTTTTCATTTAAAAATAAATAATGCATTAAATAATGTAATTACATGAACCCATGGCCTAGAAAAGACATTAAAATGAACACATCCACCTCTTCAGGTTTAAGGAAAGTAAATGTAAATGAATTCAGGTAACAATGTCTTCTCTTGGTTTGGGTTTAACCTAGATAAGGATTAACCAACATAAAGACCAGATAACTTTTTATGGGAAAAATGCAAGCCATTCTAAAGCTGGAAAAAGAGGAAAAATCAATCAAATCCACTGAATATGCATTGGGCAAAACCAATACAACAATTTGTAATGTAGACATGGAACTGCTCAGCCAAGGAAAACAGCAGCAGATGATGACAAACACTGTGAGAGCTGTGAAAACAACCTAATAACAACAGTCACTGACCAACAACCTTCAGACAATCCCCACACCTTAAGAATTATTTGAGAGCAGAAATATAGAAGCTATACCACAAACCACAAAAAATTCACGAAAATTCACAATGAAACAGTCAAGGCACAGAAAATCTAGAAGGAAGATCATCTACCAACATGATGGAAATGATCATCATGATCCAGAACACACAAGTTTATCTGTGAAACATGTTATAGGTAGTGAAATGGCTTGGGCTTGATTTGCTGCTTTTGGAACAGGCCCACTAAACTTAATTAACTCAGTATGGTAGAAGTACAATGAATTCAGAAATTTACAGAAACATTCTTTCTGCATTATATTGCACTTTTGAATAAAGATCAAGTAAAAGTTCATGGTATAAAACCAAATCAACTGCAGAGGCATGCATGATTTCCAGCAAAAAGGTTCCCTGTGCTCCCTATAAACACCTTCCATGTGCAAAGCTGTTTGTGCCATCAAATTGAATGCACACACAATGGTTGAATTACATGCAATGTATTTTTTCTGTCATAATAATAAATCTACCTTTTCTGTCTCTGATTTCAGATACACATTTGCAGTTAAATGCAATAATATTGTCTCTCAGGTTCTTTGTCATCGAATTGCATCTTTTGCAAAGGTGATGATTTTACTTTTCTCACAATCGTTTTGAGAAGCACATTAAAGCTAACTGTTTTTATGTTTTCCATTCAAATGTCCATCACACTTAATGATATGAACTGTTTATGAGTGGAGAACCACCAAGGAAGCATACAATTTGAACTGTTCTTACTGTCCAAAATGGCACTGAATCTGTGAAGATTTGGCCACCCATATCTTAGTATTCTGCTGGCCTTTTCATTAGCCTACATGGTTGTGTTTCTGCCAGCAAGTATTTGGAACGTCTAAGTGATCAGGTGCATCCTGTTTCCAAAGACTGATGGCATCATTCAAGATGATAATGCGCTCATACAAACAGTAAAAAGAATTCAGTCTTGGTTTGTACGAGTATGAACATCAGTATCTGCCAGCTCAATCACCTGACTTAAAAATCATTGAACCATTGTGGAAAATTTTGGAGAGAAGAGTGAGAAAGCAGGTTCCCTGCTCCAACCTCTCTGAAGCAACTAAAAGATATTTTGTTAGATGAATGGTACAAAATTCTGCTAGAAAATAGTTAGAAGTTGTAGGAATCTATTCCAAGAAGCTTGGAAGCTGTATTAAATACAAATGGTGGTAGAACACCTTATTAGTAAAGAGATATTACATATTGTGTCCACATTGTTTTGTCCAACCCCTGTATAACGCTAAATTAACATTCTTCAGAATGTAGCATGGTATGTACTGTAGCATGTCCTTTGGATTTGCATGAACTTGAATGACATTTTTGTTTCACACATTCAATCTGGTTGCTCATATGTATAACAGCATATAACGTCAACAAACAGTGGAGTAGCACCAATAAGCAATCATTTCCTAAAGATAACCTAAAGAATTGAAAGGCTTGTGTATCTTGCAGCTTCTAGGGCAAGACAAATTTATTCAAGCAGGATAAAGAAGTTAAAATTTTTTATTAAATTTTATTTACAACTATGTTAAGATCAATCATGGGTGTAGATTTAATGTAGGTAAAATATTTTTGAGCTTGTTTCAGCTAACTGCAAAAAAAGCCTGAATAAAACCTTTTAATTTACTCAAAACTAGTCCATCATCTTGCATGAAGATCTGGATGAGTACATCCGTTGAGTTTAAAAAGTAAGGTATTGTTTGGACCAGGATCAGGAATATGGAAAACTTGAGCTATATTTTGAAAACCATTTATTAAAAAAATGTAAAATATTAAAAAAAAAAAAAACAATAAAAAATTTGCCACAATATGATCACCTCTAGTCCTAAAAGAGCATGGGGTCAGAGGTTAGTCAGGCTGTCCTGAGGTGATAAAAGTCTTTCTTTTTCTCTGTCCCGATTCAGAGGAGGAGTCAGTTCCTGCAGTTGTTGCTGCTGACTGTTCTCCAGCTCCTCCAGTCTCCTCTGCAACCCTGATAACTGCCGTAAATATTGCTCCTCCTGGAAGAAAGAAAATATTTTTAAAAGCACAAAGAATGTTCTAAATACAAGAGTCAAAAATAATTGTATATAATAAATATTGCACTAAATAACTCCATATAACCAGAGAAACTAATCTCTTTAAGACCATTTTAATATCTGGGCAGAATTATGGACACAGCTAAGAATAAAAATGCAGTCATTCATAAAATGAGTGTCATTCTAAAGAGTTTCATTCATGACATAAATTTCATTCATTTTAAAAAATTAAATATATTTTGTTCTTTAAGATATCTCTTGTCTTAGCAATCCTGGTCTCTGGAGCTGAACCCTATTAAATCCTACTTCAGTTAAAGACTCTGAGCGGAGTATATAAATAATTGGCATGGAGGAGGTTTCCAGAGCCCTCTACAGGTGTCTCTGACATAGTACACAAAGAGGCTCGGTGCCCTTTTTTTTTTTTTAAATAAAATACTACACTCACGATCCAAACTCTACAAACAAATAATAGAAGAAACAATTTATCTTTCTGAACAGAGCAAACCTTTGTCTGAAAAATACAAAAAACATTTTGTAATACTAGTCATATAAGTGATTGTATTATGGAAATATTACTCAATGAAGAAAGCAAGCAGGAATAAAGTTGAATGGAACTATGAATGAATTAAACTATACTGCATCACCTTAAGCTTTAATCAAGACAGCAATTAAAGATAAAGTATGTACTTCCATATTGCCAATGGTAATGTTTTACTGAGTTCAGTTCAGTTCACCTGCTGGGTTATAAAGCTGCACTCAGGTCCTGCATTGAGCACTGAGTGGGGATGAGACATCGAGGGCATGTGGTCTCCCAAAAGCAGCTGGCGAAACTCCTTGTGTCTCCTCTGCAGCTCTGTTAGACGTCTGATAAGTTGAGCATGCTCCTCAGCAAATGAGGGATTTCTGAGACAAACATGTACAAATGTGGGTTAAAAGACAAAAAAACAAAATCACTTATTATTAAAAAGATTTTGTCAAGTCATTCATACTTCTTGGACAATGAACACTCAATTTCCAGTTCTTCTATCTTGGCTTCAAGCAGCTGTAATTTATCCTGCAGTTTCTTCTCCTTTGCCTCAGTTAGGGTCTTTCTCTACAAAGGTAAGTGGGAGAAATAATTACATGGTGAAATAATACAAACATTAAAATGAAACATAACATTTATTCATTTCTTGCTTCAAAATGGAAACAAAATACAGGTGAATCAGATTAACCTTTTTTCTGGCTTCAAAACAAAAGCTATTGCAAAAAGCTTTGTTTTTTTTAATTACTGGGCATAAGAAGTGATGCACAGCAACAATAATAATTCTATTAGATATGATGTGGCCTGTAAGACCCTTTGTAGTTAGTGGAAATAAAATACATTTGAGAACATGACAGATACAGATAAAGTCCGGAAAGACAATGACCTTTTTTTGCGCAAGTGCAGCTTTTTGCATGCGCTGTTTTGCTTGGCTGTATTTCTCCTGCAGTTCTGCTTCTCTTTCCTGGAATTTCTGTTTCTCCTCCAACCATTCCACACGTCTCTCCTCTTCCAGCCTGAAACAGATAAGAGGACAGCTGTGTGAGACTAGAGCTCTGGTGAAGAAAGGCAAATGTGATGTTTACTCAGAGCCGATCAGCCCTATACGCTCACTACGCAAGTTGCATAGGGCCCCGCAAATTATGCAAGGCCCCGCTTCCCCCTGCCCCATTTTACAGCGCGTGTTAATGTTTACTGTGTAGATGACAATATGAAGTGGAGCTATTCATCTGCCCATGAAAAGAGAAAAAGGAAACAAAATGAGAGTGAAATGCGAGAAAATCAATCAGGTAAACTTGTGTTCTCTTCAAGTTTGATGTCAGCAAGAGCAAATAAAGTTGATGTGATTCTGTCTCTAGTCTCTATCTGACTAGCTAAATTAGCTGTGCAGTGCTGCCAGTGCATCTCTTGGCCTGTCTGTCACACAACAATTTATTGCGTGAACATTTGTGTGAATAAACACCCAAGGGCAACGGTGTTTATAAACGGCAGCTCGATAACTGCGTGAATATGGGTTCATATGCGCGTGCAATCGTGCACGAAATGACGCGTGCTTTCCAGCAACATCTGTGTGGGGACCAGTACAAAAAGTAGGGTGATAGCGCTCCTATATGACAATGTTTATAGTCTCTCAGTCAAGGTTACAACAACGTTAATGCAATATGGAAACCAATGGATTTACATTGGAATGGGCATAATGCCAGGTCAATATGAATGCACATTCCTCAGTAAATAATAACCATCAGGGATCAAGTATTGCTCTCATGCATACTATAAAACACAGTGATACTGTATGGCAAGCCATTTCAGCTTTTATACATTCACATGATATGGATTGTTGATAAAGAATTCAGTTTTCAATACTTAAAATGTAAATATTAAGAGTGTGATTTCTAGTAGTAACCATATTTTTGATATCAGGAATTACATTTAAATTCACTTGCTTAAATTCAACTCAAAATTCTATTTAAAATATTCCATTTTAAACTTTTTTTTAAAAGGAGGGAGGTTTGTAGTGGGAGCAGTGGGGTGTCAAGTGTGAATGTGTGGCAAATGGTTTACATAACTCACGGGTCAGGTAGGAGGGTCCCTTAGCAGAATTTTGCTTAGGGCCCCAGTGAGGTCAGGATCGGCTCTGTGTTTACTGTTTCAGTATGCAGCTGATGTTTGTTATCCTGCCCATCAAATCAATTTCAGAACCCAACTCAAATTTAAATCTTAATTTTGTGAATAATTTGTGAATTAAAAGATATGGTGCAGGGGTGGATTGGGGTGTCAGAATTATTATTATTATACATCAGTAGTTACTCTACTAGGGGGCAAAACAGCAGGACTGTAACATGTAAAATTGTTTGACAAAAAAATGTAAAGCACTTAAAGAAAGTACGATAACTCTTTAGGGTACAATACACTGTTTGACATGACGTGACATGTCATAATACTGTATTCTTCTTAGCTGCTGGAACTGATTTAACCATTTTTCTCTAACCTGAAGTTTCTCTAACCTTGACCTTGTATCAGTGAGTTTATGCACTGTGCTTCTTCTACATCATGGGCGGATGAGATAATAGAATGAATCGGTAGTTAGTTGTCTATTAATTATGTCAAGATTATTAAAAGAGATAATAATCTCTGGTTTTCGAAGGAATAAGCTCTGAATATTTTGAGTTCAACATTTATTCAGGAACAGGAAAAAACACCAAACAGCTACTTAACTAAATAAGGACAGACTACAAAGGGAAAGAGCACATGTGGGGATATGAAGGAGTGAGAGTGAAATGAAAATCAAAGCATACAGAAAGGTAGCATTAAGTTTGTACCTCTCAGCTTCCTGTTGTGTTTTCTCCATTTGAGTGCGAGCACTTCGTAACTCTTCTCTCACTCGTTCCAGACTCTCCCTCAGCCTTCCGTTGGTGTCCATCAGTTCACGCTCTGAATATGACAGAGTGCTGATTTGCACATTTAGCTCTGTGTTGTGCTGAAAAAAAAAGACGAGTCGTGACATTAGAAAACTGTCAGAAACCATACAGGAATCATTTAAGTATAAACAGACATATTTCCACAAACTGTCTGATATTGTCTCCAGTCATGGACAGGTTTAGGACGTACTCTTCTCAACTCCGTGTTCTCTGACTTTTGTCTCTCCAGCTCCTCTAGCTGCTGTGCCTGCTGCTGCATTTTAGCTCTAAGACATACAAAACACGGACAGATAAACAGCTAATACTGATATATACAAATCCTATGAGTGTAAGACACAGAATTAAAATACAACAGTGTCATGTGATGGTGTATTATCACAATATTTTAGCTGACATTATCTTTTTTATTAAACCGTTCAACATTAAATGTGTTTGCTTTATGTTTTGTCTAGAGTCGGACAAGGGTATGTATAGTATTAGAGCTAATGTAGTTGTTGCTGATTGGCATATTTAATTCTTTTTACACCAGGCACCTTGCAACTCTCTCATTTTATCAGTGGGAAGCGAACCTGGGACATGGTGGCTGGATGCTGTCATTGGACCACCAGAGGTATTAGCACCAATGTACTGTAATTAAATTTACATTTACAGCATTTGGCAGATGCCCTTATCCAGAGCGACATACATAAATGCTTAAATCTCTAGCATTGAATACATTAATGCTGGCTACATACTAGGCTACATACTTAAGATACCATGAGTTTAAAACAGTTGTCACAAGTTACAATGAAAAAGTGTCAAAGGTGTTTTGTTTTTTTTTAATGCAAAAGATAAGGAAAGAAGTGCTAGTTGAAGTGTTTCCTGAATAAGTAGGTCTTCAACTGCCGCTTGAAAATATCCAGTGACTCAGCTGTCCGGACCTCTAGGGGAAGTTCATTCCACCACCTTGGTGCCAGAACAGGGAAGAGTCTTGTAGTATACTTGCCTCTTACCCTGAGAGATGGTGGAACCAGTCGAGCAGTGCTGGTAGATCGGAGGGTGCGGGGTGCAGTGCGAGGAGTGATGAGGGCTTTGAGGTAAGAGGGAGCTGGTCCATTTTTGGCTTTGTAGGCCAGCATCAGTGTTTTGAATCTGATGCGTGCAGCTACCGGAAGCCAGTGGAGGGATCACAGCAGCGGGGTGGTATGCGAGAACTTTGGCAGGTTGAAAACAAGCCGTGCAGCTGCATTTTGGATCATTTGCAGAGGACGGATTGTGTTCATAGGTAGACCTGCCAGCAGTGCGTTGCAGTAATCCAGCCTAGAAATGACAAGAGACTGAACAAGTACTTGAGCAGCCTGTGTGGACAAAAATGGCTGAGTCCTTCTAATGTAGAGAAGAAACCGACATGAGCGAGTCACATTAGCAACATGAGAGGAAAAGGACAGTTGATTGTCCATGGTTACCCCAAGGTTGCGAGCTGTGGCTGAAGGGGAGATCAGATCGTTGTGCAAGGATATAGCAAGATCATGACCTGGGGATGAATCACCTGGGATAAACAGCAGTTCGGTTTTGCTAGGATTGAGCTTTAACTGATGAGCAGTCATCCATGATGAAATTTCTGCCAGACATGCTGAGATCCGATCAGAAGCTGTGGTATCTGAGGGTGAGAAAGAGAAGATAAGTTGTGTATCATCAGCATAGCAGTGGTAAGAGAACCCACGTGAGGAAATAACCACCAAGAGAGTGAGTATACAGGGAGAAAAGAAGAGGACCGAGTACTGAGCCTTGTGGGACACCAGTGGAGAGTCTGCGTGGAGCAGATGTCACTCCCTTCCATGTTACCTGATATGAGCATCCTTCCAGGTAGGAAGCGAACCATTCCCAAGCTGATCCGCAAATCCCAAGACTCCTGAGGGTGGATAAGAGAGTCTTGTGGTTGACCGTATCAAACGCTGCTGAAAGGTCAAGGAGGATAAGGACAGATGACAGTTTGGCTGATCTAGCAGCATGTAGTTTCTCAAAGACATCCAAAAGGGCTGTCTCTGTGGAATGAGCTGCTTTAAAGCCAGACTGGTTGGGGTCTTGGAGGTTGTTCTGTGGGAGATAGACAGACAGTTGATTATAGCCATGCGTTCAAGAATTTTTGAAAGAAATGAGAGAAGTGACACCGGTCTGTAGTTACTGATGTCTGATGGATCCAGAGCAGGTTTCTTTAGGATGGGAATAACCCTTGCTCTCTTGAAAGTAGTTGGTACCTGACCAGATGCTATGGATCTATTGACGATAGTGGAAATGAAGGGCAGAAGGTCTTGCGAGATGGTCTGGAGCATAGTGGAAGGGAGTGGATCCAATGGGCAGGTGGTAGGATTGCAAGACTTAAATTTACCACAGACTTTACACTGCAGTGGGTCCACAACACCCAGCGTATGTTTTCAACATACTGTGAGAAGCTGAAATGCTCCCTTACACCAGAACTTAAAGATTTGTTATTCTTACGCCAATACTCTTTATGCTATTATGTTAGCACCTTAGCTTGTGAAAAGCAACTTGCTTAGAACTTGCTTTGTTTATTTCATTCTGCTGATTCTTAAATGAGGATGTTTCTTTTCAGAGATGGTTGTGTGGGCTTGATGTGGGTTAAATGTTTTACACATAAACTGTATTTTATCATGTACAGCTTACATTCTTATGCAGTCTATTTAAAGCATTGATTAGTATGCAGACAAATTGAACCAAGAACCTTGTATTGAGAGTGTATAAGTACGCATGTGATCCACCGTAATATTACAACCCTAATAAAGCATAATAGAGTTAATCATAGTGTTTGCAGACATCAGAAAGTTCAATGGAGCACCAAGGACAGATTGTACTGCCACCTGGATGTTAACAAATTCAGTTCTACTAAAAAAAAAATAGAAGGAATGTAAAATGGAGTATGTGGTGATTGGAAGTGGTTTATCATGCAGCCAGACTGAAAATGGGATTAAAAAAAATTTAATTCCATAAAACAAGCCCTGAGTGGAATGTTTTTAAGATAAGATAAGATAAACAGTGGGGAGAACAAGTATTTGATACACTGCCGATTTTGCAGGTTTGCCGACTTACAAATCATGTAGAAGTCAGTAATTTATATTATAGGTACTCTTCAAATGTGAGTGACGAAATCTAAAACAAAAATCCAGAAAATCCCATTGTATGATTTTTAAATAATTAATTTGTCTTTTATTGCATGACATAAGTATTTGATCACCTACTAACCAGTAAGAATTCCAGCTCTTGCAGTCTTGTCATTTTTGTCTTTAAGCCCTCCTGTTCTCCACTCCACTCATTAGCTGTATTAATTGCACCTGTTTGAACTCGTTACCTGTATAAAAGACACCTGTCCACACACTCAATCAAACAGACTCCAACCTCTCCACAATGGCCAAAACCAGAGAGCTGTGTAAGGACATCAGGGATAAAATTGTAGACCTGCACAAGGCTGGGATGGGCTACAGGACAATAGGCAAGCAGTTTGGTGAGAAAGAAAGCAACAACTGTTGGCGCAATTATTAGAAAATGGAAGAAGTTCAAGATGACGGTCAATCTCCCTCGGTCCTGGGCACCATTCAAGATCTCACCTGGTGGGGTGTCAATGATCATAAGGAAGGTGAGGGATCAGCCCAGAACTACACGGCAGAACCTGGTCAATGATCTGAAGAGAGCTGGGACCACAGTCTCAAAGAAAACCATTAGAAACGCACTACGCCTCATGGATTAAAATCCTGCAGCACATGCAAGGTCCCCCTGCTCAAGTTAGCGCATGCCCAGGCCCTATTGAAGTTTGCCAATGACCATCTGGATGATCCAGATTAGGAATGGGAGGTGGTCATGTGGTCTGATGAGATAAAAATAGAGCTTTTTGGTCTAAACTCCACTCGCCGTTTTTGGAAGAGAAAGAAGGATGAGTACAACCCCAAGAACACCATCCAAACCATGAAGCATGGAGGTGGAAACATCATTCTTTGGGGATTCTTTTCTGAAAAGGGGACAGGACAACTGCACTGTATTGAGGGGAGGATGGATGGGGCCATGTATTGCGAGATCTTGTCCAACAGCCTCTTTACCTCAGTAAGAGCATTGAAGATGCGTTGTGGCTGGGTCTTCCAGCATGACAACGACCCTAAACACACCGCCAGTGCAACTAAGGAGTGGCTCCGTAAGAAGCATCTCAAGGTCCTGGAGTGGCCTAGCCAGTCTCCAGACCTGAACCCAATAGAAAATCTTTGGAGAGAGCTGAAAGTCCGTATTGCCCAGCGACAGCCCGGAAACCTGAAGGTTTTGGAGAAGGTCTGTATGGAGGAGTGGGCCAAAATCCCTGCTGCAGTGTGTGCAAATGATCTCTGTAATTGCAAACAAAGGTTTCTGTACCAAATTTCAATTTCTGCTTTTCGGATGTATCATACTTGTCATGCAATAAAATGCAAATTAATTACTAAAAAAATCATACAATGGGATTTTCTGGATTTTTGTTTTAGATTCCGTCACTCACAGTTGAAGAGTACCTATGATAAAAATTACAGACTTCTACATGATTTGTAAGTGGGCAAACCTGCAAAATCAGCAGTGTATCAAATACTTGTTCTCCCCACTGTACCATTGAACTAAAGTATAAAGTAAATGTATAAAGACACTGAAAATATAGAAATGTGCATTAGTGAACTATGAGTACTTGATATTCTGCAGCTCTTTGCGCACAGACTCCTCCCCAAGCCAAGCAGCACGAAGACGATCCTCATATTCCTCATTTTTGGAGTTCCCTGTCGTTTCCTGTAAAGCCCTCAGCTGCTCCAGCTCCGACAGACGATTCTCCAATTCTAATCTGATGCAGACACACAGAAACAATCAAATCATTATGTTATAAATACAAAAAATATGAACTGAATAAATTATGACCTGACTTTGAAATAAATGTATACATTATAAATGGAAAGCCTGGAAGGAAACATAGGAAAGAACGAACAACTTACTTCTCTTCCTGAAGCACAACAATTTTTTGCATCTCTTCTTCTCTAGCTCCCTGTATTCTTAGCATCATTTCCTGCTCTTTTTCTAACAGCAGCTTCTTATTCCTCTCATCTGCTGCAGTCAAAACTTCAAGATCTGACTGCAGACCTGAGACAGAGAGAGAGCGACAGAGAAAAGTGTTTTTTGAGAGTGGGCCATTTAATAAAATATTTTCTTCTCGAGTTGTCTAGAAAATAAAGCTAGTATGTGAGGCACAGTGAGAAATGGGAAGGGTAACACTTGTCAAAACTTACTCTCTACTTGAGTTTGCAGTTTGTCTCGCTCCATTTCCACTTCGCTGCTGGCTTTCAAAAACTCCATCTTTACATTAGCCAGTTCCAGCCTATGGGCATGTTTAATTTCTTCGACCTGTTTCATATGTGTTACAAATTAAATATTTAATACAGAAACCCAGACATTTTTATACTATGTGAAAAAAGTACAGAGAATGTAAATCATGTAAATCTTTGCACATCTAGGCTGAACGGACCTGACTGTTCAGAGCTTTTATTTCCCTCTCAGCCTTGTGCAGTTTGCCAGTGAGCAGAGTGTTCTGCTCTTGGCTCAAGCGCAGCTCCTTCTCCACGCGGTCTAACTGCATGAACACCGACTGCTTCTCAGACTGTAACATACCAAAGAGTGACATGAACATAAAGCCATTATATTAACTGCAAAGCAAATCCTGAAATAGCTCATTTGTATTTATGATCTTAAAGGCAGAAGTGAAATTTATTTGAAATTTGTTTCCAGCAAATTCCTGTATTCCAGCAAAAACAAACACAAAAACAAACACATGTAAGTTGAGGCCTTTATTTACTGCTCACAGCTCTGCACATACCGACCAGCTCATCCTCCGTTCATAAGAAGCCGTTTCATTCGCTGTATTGAATGATGTTTTTTGTTTGTTTGAGTTTTTGTTGGCTCTTTCTTTAGTTTGCATATTCATGCCAATAAAATCAAATGACTGCTTTTCACTAAATATTCTTGATGCCATTCTCAGGCCCTGACCTAGTGAATTTGCATGAAGATGATGGTTTTGAAAAAGCCTCCAAAAACTTAAGTCACTTTGGATAAGGTTTCCTGCTATAAACACACACAAATAAGTTTAAATAACTTACAGATGTTGCGCACACATTGGGCCATAGTTATCATGGTGGACACAAACGATTTATGAATATATAAGACCCAATGTGTGAAACATCTGTAACATATTTTAATTCTTTATTTTTGCTCATTTTTATGAAGGGTGCCAATAATACCCAATGTAATGAAAACAGAATGGAAACAGACAGTCTTAGTCCTAGTCTTAGTCCCATTTGTACAGAAGTCCTCTTACCTCCAGGGTTTTGAGTGCAGCCTGTGACTCGGCCAGCTGCCGGAGCTGGATGCGGTGCGTATTTTCTGCCTGTGTTCCTGTGCTGTCCCTCTCTGCACGCAGCTCAGCCACCTCGGCCTCAAGGCTGCAGAGCCGCTGATGAAGCTGTGCCTTTTCCCTCAACAGCGCTTCCACACGCTTCCCATCGCTCACACACTCTCTGCTCTGCAGCTGTGCACTCAGCTTCTCCTTCTCCCTCTCCAGAAGAGCCAGCTAAAATTAAATTAAACCCAAAAAAAGCCAATGCATCTTTATAGCATTACTGCAGTTTAAGTGACAGTGCTGGGGTCAATGCATGCAAGCAACAGAAGACATACATCTGCACTGTGACGGATTCGCTGCTCCTCCAAAATGCGCTCGTGTTCCTCTCGCTGGTGATCAAACTCTGATTTGAGAAAGGTGAAGTCGTAGCGCAGCTTATTGTATTCGGATCTGTATTTCTCAGCTTCCTGGTACATGTAGAGAAAACACAGACAAATAAAGAACCAATTGTTTTGATTTAAAAACATTTTTGAATGTAGCACATTTTTGAATGTAGTCTGACTTCTAACATTTAGGGATGATGTGAAACAACTTGACACCTCCATATGTGCATGTATGTGCGGAAACCTTCCCAGAATGCACGACTGGTTAAATAAATAGTGCTGTAGTAAATACTGCCGTTCCCTTTCTTTTTCTCATCTCGTAGTCACACACTCTATGGTCTGCTGTTCTGCACTGCAGTCATTGAATCTGTCCTGTGCACATCCATCACCATATGGTTTGGTGCAGCAACAAAGTAGGACAGGAACATTTAAAACAGTAAAAACAGCAGAAAAATAATGCCCCCTGCCCACTCCCCAGGACTTGTACGATACAAGAATCAGAAACCGGGCAGGAAAAATCACTACTGACCCTTCACACCCTGGACACAACCTCTTTCAGCTCCTCCCTTCAGGCAAGTGCTACACAACTTTGTTTACCAAAACTGCCAGACACAGGAACAGTTTCTTTCCCCAGGCCCCTCATCACCCTGATTAACAACTCACCATAATTATATTCCCTACTTCATAGCATAAGTACTGCATTATCAGAACTGTCAGTCATCACATCATCAGTTACACACACTACTGCTGCCGCTGCTGCATATTGCACAAAAGCATAATATTGCACAATATTGTTATTTGCACCATGCACTTCTCACACTTTATGAACATAACTGATCAGTCATATATTCTGTATTCATATTTAATACTCATACTGTCTATTGTATCACACCTGCATTGTCTTGTATAGTATAGTGTTATTTATGTCTGTACTTTTGAGAGTGACAAACAGCTAGAACCAAATTCCTTGTGTGTGTCAACACACTTGGCCAATAAACCTGATTCTGATATACACTTAAGAGCTACAGATGACATCAAATGACAGATGAGTGCACTTTCTTCAGCCATTTTCACGGCTAGCAGTGAAAAAAGCATCAGCACTGGCTTTCAGTGCAGCACAGTCCTACCAGGAATCCGACTAGAAGAAAGACAGAAATCACTTACTTCCTCTAGCTTATTAAAGCGCTCCATGATAGGAACTTCCATCTCCTGCTGCACCTGGGCTTTTAATAACTCCAACCGCTGAGGCGTCATCACCTACCACACACAAAGGTGTACACACACAATTAAATTACTCCAACACTCATGAAATTTAGAGTACAATCAATTAAATACATTTATTATCATTTTTCCTTCATTATCAGGAACTTAAAACTTTCTAGTTTGTACATATACACAACAGGTTACAGGATTTTTAGATGCAAAGCATGTCTTGGATCTGGAACACACAGACTCCACAGACTGAAGGATGTATTTTATGATGAGTTATTGGCACTTTACCATCTGCTCCAAAAATATACAATGAGACACCAGTAGATGGACACAGTTCTTGTTGTATATGTTTAATACCGATGTCTTGTATAGTATAGTGTTATTTATGTCTGTACTTTTGAGTGTCACAAACAGCTGGAACCAAATTCCTTGTGTGTGTCAAAACACTTGGCCAATGAACCTGGTTTTGATTCTGATTCTGATTAAAGGCCATTCTTTTACAGAGATCACATGTTGGATGTTCTTCACCATTTAGCAGGGAAGAATGCATAAGTCTTGCCTGTCCAATACGGCATGATGTATATACAGTATAATCAGGTCTAGATTCAGAGAGAAAGTTGAGGATTAGCAGGTTTCCAGAGGTGACTGTCACAGCTGCAATTTTCTTTTACACCAGGAATGGCTTGGTACAAAGCTTACATTTACAGCATTTGGCAGACACCCTTATCCAGAGAGAATTTTTTTCCCTCATTTTATACAACTGAGCAAATGAGGGTTAAGCGCCATGCTCAGGGGCCCAGCAGTGGCAGCTTGATGAACCTGGGAGTTGAACTCACAACGTAATTCAATGCCTTAACCACTAAGCTATCACATCTCCACACAAGCTTGGTGTTTTTGGGGGTTTTTTTTCAGCCTGTCTTGCTTGATTTTTTTACTTAATGCAGGAAACATGAAACTAGAAGACACTATAGTTATTGTTAGATTACTAAAGTTATTGTTTAAAACTGTATTTTTACATGAGGCTTATCTAAAGCAATATTACTCTGAAACCAGTGATGGCTCAAGGTGTGTTCAAACCCCAGCAATACCAAGCTTCCACTGTTGGACCCTTGAGCAAGGCCCTTAACCCTTTCTGCTCCAGGGGCACTGTATCATAGCTGTATCACAGCTCCACCTGTGCTCTGTCCCCAATTTTCAAAGATGCAAAAAATAAATTCCACTGTGCTGTAATGTATGTGTGGCAATAATAAAGGCTTCTTCTTCAAATAATAATAATAATAATAATAATAATAATAATAATAATAATAATTAAGCCGTCTTGACAAAAGGTAAATATTTCCATGTACAAGCAGACACACCTCACTAACCAATGCTAACCAATCAGCATTTGCCTGTAGACCAGTGCATGCACAAGCAGTTGGTTTGTTGAGAATTTAAAAAAAAAAAAAAAAAAAATCATCACACATATGTATTCAATACATTTCCTGTCTGTGTCTTTAAGCAGAAGTGTAAAGCAAAAATAAATAATTTCTGGATTAACTGTTTTGATATACTGTTCCATTCGGAACTTTTACAAACCAAAGATTTAAAATTCATCCAATGAAAATGTCTCAGTTCTCATTAAATAAGGCACAAACATGAAACCTTTCCCATTTTAAATTTTAGATACATTTATGCATGTACCTGTAATCTGAGCTCCTCAAGCTCTCGGGTTTTATCCAACACTTCTCCTCTCAGGTCTGCCAGCAACAGATGCAATTTCTCCTGACCAACCTGCTTCTCACTCAGCATCCTTTTGAGCTCACCCTGGAGTCGCGTACACTCACCCTGCAGTCTACACACATCATTAAAATGATTTAAACTGCTACAACACAATAAATAAGTTTCTCCGTCTAAAGCAACTTATTTCCTATTGCAAATACAGCTGAAGAACCATCAGACCTTGTGTGCTCAGCTTTCAGCGTCTGATAGTTGGTTTTGTGATTCTCACAGCGCATCCGTTCATCAATGAGCATCTTCTGGAGCTCTGTGTCCAAGCAGTGAAGTCCTAATGATCCTGGGTTTGATTTCTGGGCTTTGTCACTTCGGCTAGCCTCCAAGTTTGGAAACATGGCTGAGAAATGACTTGGTACACCACCGTCCATTTTTCTTCAAGCCAAGGACAAAGACAAATGGGTCAGTAAACCTTCAGCACAAACCAGAGACCTGGAGGAAACCAATCAACCAACACACACAGATGAATACGTGCTCTACACTGCAAAGAGGCTCATCAGGGAAGTGACATGGAATCAGCAGCTTCACATGATTGCAGCTTGTACAGTTAGGTCTCAAGTGATTTCTCTGTTGTGGATACGGAGTGTGTGATTACACAAGTGCACACAGAGGAAAGCACAGCAGTGTGTTGTCTGGGCAACTGAAGCTGACTGAGTAAAGCTCACGTGTGTGTGTGTGTGTGTGTGTGTGTGTGTGAGTGTGTGTGAGTGAGTGAGTGAGTGAGTGAGTGAGTGAGTAATAAATAAATAAATAAACCCTTATTTCACACACACAGACACACACACTCACTCTCTCTCACACACACACACACACACACACACACACACACACACACACACACACACTTAGATCATCTGAACCTTTATTCTGTGAGAATGTTTAGCAAAGACAGAAAGTGAACAAAACTACAGCGGATAGATAATAAGTTTGTTTAGTAAACAAACATTACCTTATAGTAACACCAAACCCTGTCGTATCCGCTACAGAGAGCAACGCGGAGGTTCCGGAGTTGTTGTGCTGAATCCTGACTGCTGGTAGAATCCGAATCCTTGGAGAGTCCGCGCTGGATGACGTCATTTCCGAATTCCGTGTGTTCGAACTACAAGTAGTAAATAACACGTCCCCACATTAGTCGTTTGTTAGCAGCAGGCTAGGCAGTTAACTGTAGATTTTAAAAGTCGCGTATCTCTGTTTGGATGTTAAAGCTATTACTGGTGCATATAGTATAAACATTTAAAGGTGCAGTGCTTCAGAGTGTTCTGATGAACATGTGAATGGCAGCTTTTCTCTCCTGATGAAATGTTATAGACATGATTAAGGTGTTACGGTAAGAGCCCTGACTCTGACTCAGCACCTTTAAGATGAACTTTTAACACTCTTATATCAGTGTCTGATCTTACTAACAATAGGTGATAAACGGTATTAAAGTCAGTTTTCACACCTAATTTTGTTTGTTCACTACGAAACCATACCTCCGATTAAAGAATGAAAAACTCTAAATGTCGAGTAAAAGCGATTGTGTATATGGTGGAAGTATATATGTTCTCTGATGCCCTCTAGTGGCAGGCTGTGATGTAGCGTGTAACCCCGCCCATTCCCAGGATAGTGAACACGAAAAACTTGTTTTAAGTTATATCTCCACAAATTACTGTGGGAATAGTGTTTTGTTGTGTTTACAAATTCAGTTAACGTTTATATATTTTACCCCAAGTACTTTTTCTTTATGATGTTATGTATTTTTTTGATAGGAGTTATTTTTTATTTGTATAAGGTGTGTGTGTGTGTGTGTGTGTGTGTGTGTGTGTGGTGTCAGTTTGAGACAGATGACATTTCTGAAATTGAATCTGTCTGTTAAGTCTGTTCTATTTATCTGTTCATTAATTACCACAAACCCTGTGGTGGATTAAGATTTCATTTTCATACAGATGCATGTCCCCTACACTCATAAACATTGCAGTTTTTTTAAGGCCAAAGTGAACACAATTACTACACTCCATTATGCTACTATTTTATCAGATCATTCTGTTCTGACATTTTGCAGATTAAGAAATAGAGCAATGCACCGACCATTTTTTTATATATAAAATTCCACACAAACCTAACTCTCAGCTAAGTTACATTTACAGTGTTCAGCAGACACCCTTATCCAGGGCAACTTACATTATATAATTTTTTATACAACTGAGGGTTAAGGGCCTTGCTCAGGGGCCAAACAGTGGCAGTTTGGTGGACCTAGGATCAAACCCACAACCTTCCAATTGGTAGCCCAACACCTTAAACACTAGGCTACCACATGCCTAGTGGTTAATCACAAATAATTAAGCAGTACAGAGAACAGTACAGAGAACAATGGTGCAGTAGACCTGGTTAATGGTGATGTTTTCTAAGTCTTTGAGTTTCTTGATTAGAACATTCTAGCTTAAATGAGGTAAAGCTGCTGGAGAAGGGTGTGGTAAAGATGTGTGTGACATTTAGTGACATGGTGCTCTAGGGTACAGGTTGTAGGAATACTAGAGAAGAGAGGCTTGGAGACATCAGTTTAGGAGGAAGAGAAGAAGAGAGAGTGGAGGGATGCATGTAGGAGGAACCTGTTAACATTTGTTTTTTAACAGTGTTTTTTCAGTCTAATTTTGAGACATTGTATATGAAAAACAAGAACTTGTGAAAAACTACAATACTACTATACTTATACTATAATAATACTACTAAAACTACTATAATTGTGAAATATATACAGGATCCATCGATTTTTTGGACTGCACAGACCTACACCAAATACACACACTTCCAATATATATCCATTTCAGTCGTTTGCTGTTTTGCACAATCCTTTACAATATCTCAGGGACCTGCTGCTATAACACTGTGTTCATTCCAGTATTTCTGCACAAGCTATATTGTTTGAACATACAGTATTTACACTGGTCGGCGCTGTTTCTGTTTATTGTCTTTTGTGTATTGTCTTGTCATTTTTTGTCTGCACTGTCTTTTGTCCTGCACTGTCTGGTCTGTCTTGTATGACTTGTCCTGCACTGTTTGCACCAGGTTGCACAGATGCACTTAATGTATCTAGGACTACTTACTAAGTCCTTAGCTCTTTGTTTTATGTAACACCATGGACCTGGAGAAACGTTGTCTCATTTCACTGTGTACCGCAACAGCTATATATGGTCGACATGACAATAAAAGCTTCTTGATTTGATTTAACTTGAAACCAGGGGTGGTTCTAGGATTTCATCTTTAGGGGGGTTTAGCCCTCAGTGAGAATTTAAAACAAGAAAAGTTTTATATTATATATTATTTGACTACATAGTAAGCCAAAGGTTATGGTATTATTTAAAATGGCAAAAGTGGACATCAAAATTTTATGCATGATGCCAGCCTTGAATCAAATCAGTTCATGTATGTGTGCATTCTCTACAAACAGTGTGTCCAATTAATGCAGTCATTCATTCATCTTGGGTCACGGGGAGCCTGTGCCTATCTCAGGCGTCATCAGGCATCAAGGCAGGATACACCCTGGACGGAGTGCCAACCCATCGCCGGGCACACACACACACACACACTCTCATTCACTCTGGATAATTTTTCCAGAGATGCCAATCAACCTACCATGCATGTCTTTGGACCGGGGGAGGAAACCAGAGTACCCGGAGGAAACCCCTGAGGCACGGGGAGAACATGCAAACTCCACACACACACAAGGCAGAGGCGGGAATCGAACCCCGACCCTGGAGGTGGGAGGCGAACGTGCTAACCACTAAGCCACCGTTAACGTTATAGATAAATGCCTCCAGCTCTGACTGCGCGTGCACGCTGCGCGTGCCTGTGCTTCTCCGTTCTAATAAAGCAGACAGCTGATGACGCGCTTTTGAAAGACTACAACGCACGTGCGTAAAACCAAAGCAAAAAAAATCGCTCTTGGATCAAATTGATAAATAATTTTCTTTCCCATCGACATGTCCTGCATTTTAACGTAATTTTTATTGTTTATTTATTAAAGTAAAACTTATACTTTTAGTTTTAGTGTGGCTGAGATCACAGACGGGGGCTGAAGCCACCCTAAAAAAGGCCTAGAACCGCCCCTGCTTGAAACTACAAAAACAAGAAAAAATTTAGGACAGCATGTATGTTTATTTTAAATGATCCGTAAATGATCCAGAACTTGGGGCAATGGTGGCTCAACTGCTTAAGGCTCTGGGTTGTTGATCGGAGAATTGGGGTTCAAGGCCCAGCACAGCCAAGCTGCCACCGCTGGGCCCTTGAGCAACACCCTCAACCCTCCCTGCTCCAGGGGCACTGTATCATAGCTGCCCCTACATTCTGACCAATACCTCCTCATTTGGGGTATATGAAGAAAAGAATTCTGCTGTAATGTGTATATAGTGATAATAAAGGCTTCTGTTCTATGCTATTAAAAATTCTGGTAAGAAAGAACAAATTTAACAGTGTTATAAAGGTCTTTTTCATAAATGAAGTGAAGTTCTTCACTAACAAAAGTAATAAAATGTGTGAATGAAGGCAGTAGGGACGTGTGTAAAGATGAATAAATTCAACCCAGAGCACAGATCTCAGTATCTACAATCCACCTCCACTGATTAATGGCTCGTACATACAAATATTATAGAAATGTTCTCACATCAATCACAGAACACAATATTATTAGGAACAGCATTATAAATTATGCCATTATTTACTTACTTTAACAAATACCTCAGTAAATACATTACTTATTCTCCTTTGTCAGCTCAGGGGATGTCACACCAAGCTATACATCAATATGCTGTAAAATATATTTGCTGAACTTGTAGGAAGCTCTTATTAAAATCACCACATTGTATACCATGAAATGTGTGTTCAAATGTTTAGCCAATGAGCTATGTAAATGAAATGAAGCCATGTTAGAAAATGGCAGAGAAAAAGGATCCTAAGAAAAAGGATGAGATCAGCATTATATAATCAGGAGATGTCATTGGTGTATAAACTGGTGTCATTGCTGTATAAAAGTGGTGTGTTTGTGTATAAAATTAGTGTCATAGGTGTATAAATTGGTGTATAAAATTGGTGTCATTGGTGTATAAATTGGTGTCATTGGTGTATAAATTTGGTGTCATAGGTGTGTAAATTTGGTGTCATTGGTGTATAAATTGGTGTCATTGGTGTATAAAATTGGTGTCATTGGTGTATAAATTGGTGTCATTGGTGTATAAATTAGTGCCATTGGTGTATTAAATTGGTGTCATTTGTGTATAAAATTGGTGTCATTGGTGTATAAATTTGATGTCATAGGTGTATAAATTTGGTGTCTTTGGTGTATAAATTGGTGTCATTGGTGTATAAAATTGGTGTCATTGGTGTATAAACTGGTGTCTATTCTGTTCTATTATTTTATATAATATAATGCCTAACACTGCTGGATACTGAGATGTGGAATGCACTGAGAGATCATCAGCCTGTTCGGTTCTGGTTGTGTCAGTCTTCCCCACCCAGTAACGCAATGTAAATTGCGCGACACCGTGTACAGACCTGTACACATCACACTCCTGTGCGTGTGCGCGCAGTCTCTAGTCCCTTTAAGAACCGCCCCCATGGGTTCACACCGTTTCTGTTGGTGAGTAGTTGATGAAGTCCGGTTTGTTTGTTGGAGCTTTCTTTTACTGTCTGTAGCTGTTGTATTCGTGGCACCCAAATTTTAGTAATTCACATTCTCTCGGATTTGGATTTTAAAAAAGTTTGGTATGTGTTCAGCACATTTTGTAAATCTTTATATTGGTGTTTATGGCTGTCGTGTCATGTAGCTGGTGTTTGCTAACTGGTCTGGTGAGTAATGTCAGTGTAGAGAAACCGGTCTCGCGACGTGTAAGTACCGCAGCTGGTTCACTACTATATCAGGCCATGTTAACACGGCTAAACTGAATTAATTTGTATAAAACCTTGTATTAACTAGCTGTAGCGTATTGATAATAAAAAAGCTTTAATTTGATAGTAGACTAAGTTTCCGGTTCTGAACTAGCTTTTCTCCACCACAGGTTTCCGAATGCTAACAGCTAGTGGTCTGTTAGCGTCTGTCTGACGTTTCCGTCTTGACTTCATTAACTTCCACTGACTCAGATTAACTCTTCATTATTTACAGAAAGTACTCCTTTTTTTACATTTTACACTCACATTAATAACCAGGCAGGCAATTTGGCTAACTAAGTGATCTTGTCCTGAAATGCTATGTGTTTAAAGTTCTCTAGATAAATGAAGTTTACTGACTTTGTACTAATACTGACTTTATTGTGTTGTCGTGTTTCAGGAAATTGAATCATTCTTCATCTCGCATTCGCAGTTTTACCAATACATGTTTTGATAAAATGAGAACAGGAGGTCTGTACCTTTTTTCCCCCCTAACTTTACCAAATTTTGTTTTGCTGAGGTTTTCAGTTGGTATTAATTCATTATGATGCTCTTTTTAATTACAGCAATATTGAGATTGATAGTCCTGGTTTCTGCCTTCCTCCTGGCAGCTTTCCTGGCTTTTCAGCTCCTGGAAACGCACATGGATATCGGTCTGTCACATTTATTAGGTAAATATTACCTGCATGCAGTTTCCTGATTGTCCTATAGCATTTAGGACCACATATGTTTGAACACACCTGATGATTGTGTAAGAGTAAATACTACGAGCAGAAGCCCAGTCACCTTTCCAGGATCTTAAACTGTTTGTTGATGGCAGGAGTGGCAGGTTGTGGATGAACCGATTCAATTCAGTTTTATTTGTAACATCTTTAACAATGGACATTGTCACAGCAAAGCAGTTTTACAGAATGAAATATATAACATATGCACAGTGAACATCAAAATTAGAGAACAATGTGTAAGCACTTTTTTCATTCATTCATCTTCTACCGCTTACGGGGTCACGGAGCACTTTTTTTGTAATAAAATTTATTAGCTGAGGAAACTGGGGATGCATTGACCCTGCCATACAGCTGAAATAAGAGAAACCATGACACTTTCTCCTCCACTTTTTAGTTTTTTCTTTTGTTTGTTTTTTTTTTTAAACCCATTTTGGGTTCTGTTTTTCCTTAGTTTGATGCCTGTGGATACATAATGTTTCCCATCAGACCTAATCTGCTCTAATCAAGTTAAAATTTTGACCAGTTCTTCTGGTTAATTTCTTCAGAACATACTGAAAGTGTCATAGGGCTCTGGTAGTGCTCTTCCTGGTCATCCTCCTGGCAAAAAAAGAGCTGATAACAGTCTTGCTGCAGTCTTTTTTTTTTTTTCTTTTCATTCTACAGCCCTTTTGTAGCTCTCCCCATGCTCTTGAAATCGTGTGGTGCTCATCTAATTCATCTGGTGATTTCTAATTACTGCAGTGATAAATACATTTTAGCAGCAAGTTCTTTAACCCTATCTGATGCAGTGAGTAGCTTCTCATTTATTAAGCAACCATTTCAGAAGACATATCTTTTGTCCATGTTAAAGTGAATGTGAAAGTGACATACTGCTAAGTATGGTGACCCATACTCAGAATTTGTTCTCTGCGTTTAACCCATCCAAAGTGCACACACACAGCAGTTAACACACACACTGTGAACACACACCCGGAGCAGTGGGCAGCCATTTATGCTACCCGAGACTCGAACCCACAACCTTAGAGTTAGGAGTCGGGCTCTCTAACCATCAGGCCACGACTTCCCCCATGTCCCCAATATGTTGTTCTATGGGTCAAATTTTTTGTTTAAGAAAGCAACCAAGACAATTGCTGAAAAGACTAAAATTGGGTTAAGAACTGTCCAATGCTAATGCAACGGATTCTAAAACCTAGAAGTATAGTGGTGAACAATCATCTTTAAGGAAGAAATGGAAATTAGGTGGAATCAAACCATGAATAAAAACAGCAGTAGAAGTCATGGTGTTGTTTACATTTAGGCCTTTGCCAGACATGCTTATCCAAAGTGGCTTTTGCATTTATAAAACTGAGCAGTTGCTGCTTGCTGTTATATTAGTAGCCTCTAGTGGGACCTGTGCTCATACTTCAGCACTGTGCAGCTCGTCTCGCATTTGACAGAGAACACCAGAATTTGCAGGCCCACAGTGCTGCCCCGTTCTCTTTGTTGATGAGAGCAAGTTCACTGAGCACATGTGACATGTGAAAGAGGCACGACTGGTTTGGTGGTGGGTCAGTGGAGGTCTGGGGAGGAATATACTTAGACCTCAGCATGCTAGATAACGGTACCCTTACTGCTGTTAGGTACCAGGATAAAATCCACAGAGCCATTGTCAGACTTTATGGTGCATCCCCCAGGACAACATTCACCATCTCATTAGGCTCATCCTCAGACTTGTAGGGAGTGCAGACAGGCATGTGGGGCAATAAACTCTTCTGACTTGTATCGAGTTGCTATGATGAAATTCATGCAGGTTTGTTCAGCTTTATTTAATATTTTTTTACTTAGATTTTCTGTATGATTTTGAATCCAGCCCTCAACAAGTTGATGATTTCCATTGACCATTGTAACATAATTTTATGACATAATAAAATGTGATTTAGCAAGTAGACATTAGACTTCTTGTTTACTGTTTATTTAAGAACATTTTGTTTTATGTTGTTTATATATTCATTGCACTTTCAAAACATTTATTATGGGCTTTATTAATATGTGCATCAAGGCAAAAAGTAAACACTAACATTCTCTTTATCTCTGTAGGGGGAACTGGAGTCATTGAAGAAGAGAGTGAGTGTATTTGTCTTATAATCACAGATTGTATTTTATAATCTACTAATTCTGACCTTAAGGCAGCTTCTTGATCAATCTTTTGTCATGAAGACTGTTAATTTCTCAGAAACTTTTTGGACACGCTGTAGATAAAAAGAAAAGTGCTGTTGATAGTGACTCATGAAATATCTGAGATATGCCAAAATGTATGAATCAAAGCAAATTAATTCATTCTCAGAAACCACTTAAACATGCCAGCACCAGGCAGTGGAGAGATTTAGTTCTAACTGATTAAAAAAAGTGTTAAAAAAATGTAAAAAGCAGCTTGACTTTAGGTTTAACTGATTTTTTTTTTATGTGGCACAGCAGATAGAATGTCTGTCTACACTACCCTGACCAGTATAAAGTGGGTACTGAAAATGAACAAATTTTCTTTTGCAAATTATATAAATGTATGTGCCAATAATCTATATAAGTATTACTGAGAAGAGCTGTAGGACAGCGACAGCAATCATCATAAAACAAGACCTCCATCCATCCATCCATCCATCCATCCAGAGTTATATATTTACATATAAAGACAGTTTTTTAATATAGTATTTTATGATTTATTGTATTTACTTTATTTACAATGTGATATGACTACAATTAAATAAGTTATGTAAAATGTACTAGCACAAATTAATAGTAAGTCATTAAAAGGAGTAAAAATATATTTAATTAAATTGAACTCGGCACCAACATATTCTTTGTACACTGTTCAAATGTCGTAGTAATACTACTACTAATAATATTGTTGCCTTATTCAAATGAATGTCCATCCAACATCCAACTTAAATAATTTTTTTTTTTTTTTTTGTAATTCACTGTTTTTATTTTGATAGAACATGCAATAATACAACACAACAGAAAGAGAGAAAACCTTTTTAAACTAATACCCTCCCACTGCACCCCAGGACTCATGTAAATACAAAAGTACAACAGAATAAGCTCAAAGAAATATACACAAAAAGATACAAATTAAATCAGTTGTAATATTAACAACCAAATAACAACTTTAGACTATATAACCAAAATCTTTGAGGCTATGTAAATCCAGTTCTGCCACCAACTTAAATAATTTCTAATCATTCATATAGAAATGTGTTATGACATTCAATTCTGAAAAGAACAATAATCCTGTAATAATAACTTGCATTAAGTCAAAGCATTTTTTTCTATTTTGTCTGTGCAAGGTTCTTTTTTTTAATACTAGAAACATTGAGGGTGTAACTGGGAGTTTACAGTGGAACATGACATCACAGTGTAAACATGATATTGGTGCCAGATTGCACTTGAACATTTGTGTTGTGTGGTGTGGTGCGGTGTATACTTTTAGCCGGAAATGCATTAATAGTAAATACGCCTCCTTTAGTTTCATTTGTAAAATAGAGTAGTTGAATCCAAAACTATATGGACACCTGTCCAATACACCCATATGTAATAGGGCTGTGACTTTTTTGAAAAATCAAATTTGAACGAATGCCACCTTTCAAATTTTTTTGAATATGTTCAAATATCCTCCATCGCAATAAAAGGCTACAAACATTCTTTTCAGTATTTTATGAACACTCCGTACCACGTCACCGAAAATGTGAAAAGTGACAGCCCTATTGTTGTTCAACAGACTGCAGCCCAAAATTCAGAAGCACACAATTGTATAGAATGTTTGTGTATGCTGTAACTTTAGTTAGAATTTTCCTTCACTGAAACCAAGGGACTCCAACCCTGTTCCAGCATGACAATGCTCTTGTGCACAAAGCCCCATTGCTAAGGCTGAACCTGAGGGTTAGGGCCTTGACTGACTCAGGCCTTATAATGTAGTATGATTCTTAATCCAATTGTATTTTTAAGTGAAATTGGCTCTGTAATACCTGCTTTAGAATGCTGGGTCCTGCTGGATGAGTTTGACAAATGGCATTACAGACTTAATTGTAGTATAACCCAGATTGAAAATATTTATATATGTATATTAAACATTTTCCCCCTATTTCCCCTAGATACAAAGACACCTCGTAACAAATGTGGCATGTATAAGGCTTGTCCTGAAAACCATTTCGCCTTCAAAATGGCCAGTGGAGCTGCCAGTATCGTTGGGCCCAAAGTCTGCTTAGAAGATGAGATGTATGTACCTTCACTTTGCCTGGTTATTTAGAAATCATGTCTTTTTCTTTTGTGTTTGTATGTGTGGAAGGCCTTGCATTGTGTGTAGCTCAATGTCATGACACATTCTTTTTAAAATGGTGCACCTTCAGACCTTCAGGGACAAGGCAAAAAGCTGATCATGTAGCATCCAATCCACAGTGCTCAGCTCCAGGTTTGCGAACCAGGTGATTAACCACGAAGGACAACCTGCAGAATTGTCCCTTCAATGTGTCATTGATATAAACAGCTGCTATCGGCTAATCAGGACCACCTATTCATCTCTCATGGTGATAATCTATGGGATGCTACTCTATCTGATTCATCTACATGCTTCTGGAACTTTTGGGAAGAGTGCTGTTCTCTACAGAGTATTGTTTGTGAGTGTGATCATTTTGAAATCACTGTTTTGCTAAAAGATGCACTACTTGAGAAAACACTATTGAAGAAAATATTGAAAACTTTGAAGAGGACTTTGGATGGAAACGTTTTGAAAATGTGTGTCTGAGAAGAAACAGAGCCATCCGTCATCAATTAAGTGGGCAATAGAGCCTCAAAATGACTGTTGATCTGCAGAGGAGAGCCATGGATACAGTAGGAAGCTGAACATGTAAACACAAACTGTGGTCTGATCAGCCTTAACTGGGTCACCTGGAGGACGGTGTATGATGTTAAAATACCTGAGAACTCCAGTTCTTCTTGCTGAAGTATATTTTAAGGGTATTTCAGACAAATAAGTAACAAAGTCTTTGCGGCTGAAGTATCCTCCGATGTTGCTGTTTAGCCAATGTCTTTTCTAACCCAGAGGAGGATGGCTTCCTTTTAGTTTCTCTCTTCTTTTCCTCTGCCTTGCTCATTAGGCATAAATTTAAGATTTCTGTAATGCTGCTTTGTTACTGTTTGTCCATATTTTGAAAAGCTGTAAATAAAATAGAATTGTTATCATTGAAGCTCCTCTTGATTTGAATAGGTTTTCATCTGTATGATTTTTCTCTTCTCAGATTGATGAGTGGTGTAAGGAACAATGTTGGAAGGGGTTTGAACATTGCCCTGGTCAATGGTAAGACTTGTTGATGAACAAGTTTGGTTTATCATAAAGACTTAAGACAATTCTAATCACTGATACACCATACTTGTGCCTGTTCTAGGAAACACTGGCAAGCTGATAAAGTCTGAATCCTTCGATATGTATAGTGGAGGTGAGTGTTTACTTCCTACACACATTTTCAGCATTTACCTTCTTTGCTAATGTATTACCAGACGATAGTCTATTTTTTGTTGCTGAAATCCAGAACAACTCAAACCACATGCAGTACTGCTAACACCACATTAATATATGTATGTCTATAAAAAAAAAAGAAGAAAAATACAGGTGTAAATATCATGCCTTGTTCAGTGACAACAGTTATTTTTACCAACAGTTTATTACCAAACCCTAGAATTCAATTATACTTATGTTGGTGTTGCTGGAATTCATTATATGAAATGGCCCAAACACTGGGTTTATCCATCCATTTGTCTATCTATTTGTCTGTCAGAAAAAAAATACATTTTCTTTTCCCAGATGTCAACATACTCATCCAGTTTTTGAAGGATATTGAAGATGGAACAGTTGTTATGATGGCTACTTTTGATGATTCTGCTTCAAAGTGGGTTTTCTTAATCGTTTTCAGTGATGCTAAGTAAATATTGTATACTTCTATACTAGTGCATTTGTTATTTTATATATTTCTAGTGCAAAGATCCACTTCAGATGTACACCCATAATGTCTATTTGAACTTATCACATATTAACAGAAACGTATGCATTCATAAGCATATGAACTATAAACTAAATTCATCAGGAAAAGGACAGATTCATAATACAAAAGTGGAAAGAACCAACTACTTAATTACACAGGTGATGCAAGATTTCACAACCTTGCTCAAAGCCTAATGATGAGTAAGCCAGCACTCATTCTAAAAGAACATCAGGAAGATCTGAAAACATCAGTTACACAGATTTCTCACACTGAACTCCTCCACTTAAAAAAGCACAGACACTTGTCTAACCACAATTAACAAATCTTTTGCAACAACATCCTCTGAGCAGAAAAAGCAAATTTAGAACTCATGGCCATTAATTCAGCTCATTCTGGGCCTTACATTAAACACAGCACTGCAAAAGCCTAATTACGCAATACCATGGATGTCTCAAAGCTTTGTGGCAACAAATACCATGGATGTCTCAAAGCTCAGCTGAAAGTGGCAACAAAAATTTATTATTATTATTATTATTATTATTATCATTATTAAATGAATTCACACAAGCTATTAGACTGGGAATACAAGTGTGTAAAAGTGTTACGTGGATATTTTTGCCGAAGTTGATATTAAATAACAAACAGCAGTGTCTGAATACGTACTTCCCCCAAGTCTGTTTCTGGAATTATTTAGAAATAGAATTTTTATTTTTTATTCAAAAATTATTTGTCATTTTCAATGGTTGACTTAAAAAAAGGTCGACTTCAATGCAGTTTAAAGAACAGTGTTTCAAACCTATTGTACTCTGATTACTTTGGTTATTTGGGATTTATTTGAGAGATCTGCTTCAGTGCATAAAACGTTTGGTATTATACATTTGTATCCTTATTTTTCCTCTTTTTAACAGACTTAATACTGAGGCAAGGAAGATAATATCAGCATTAGGCAGCTCCTATATCAATTCACTAAGCTTCAGGGACAACTGGCTTTTCGTCGGAGGAAAAGGGATCAAAACCAAGAGTCCTTTTGAGCAGGTGAATTTTCATCATCTCCATCTTGAGCATAATCAGAAGGCAGCATGGCTCAGAAATTATACTGAATTCCATTAACTTTCTTCAGTGTAAATATAGCTTAGGCCTGTAATGAACTGGAACTAAAACTCTTCTAATGTTCTCAGTACATCAAGAACAATGCCGAAACAAACAAGTATGATGGCTGGCCAGAAGTTCTGGAAATGGAGGGCTGCATTCCTCAGAAACTGGACTGATGTCCTCGTCTTGGACCAAATGAAGTATTTTCGGCCTGTGTGTACAGTCAGTTGGAACAAAAGTTCTTCCACAGAATTCACTTTTCACTATATGCAAAAGATTATACTAGATTCTTCATTCAGTGAATAAGCAATCTGACAGGCAAGGTGTAGACGGCCGCAGTCATACGCCGTTTCATCGCTGCCCACAATCATGTAATTAAGTATCAGAATAGTAGAATTATATAATGAGAATTACAAAGCTAAGATTTTGTGAATTTGGAATTTAGTAGTATGTTTACATCCTGAGGAAAACCATGAAATAAATATTAATGATAGAAGGCAGGACATATATGCTCTGTATCATTGAAAGGAAAGTTTTGTAAATATAAGATTTTTTAAAATATATATTGTGCCTAAGGTTTGAAAAGGTGAGAATGTTGTACATTTTATGTTGACACAATGTGAAACTGGTGCAGACAGATACTGATGTGGCTTCTTGGGTTTGTTTTGCCTTTTTCTCATGTTTTTGATTTTTTTATTATTATTATTTCAAGTATTTTTAATAATATACTTTCTGGGTTGAAACTGTGTGTTTTGCTTGAATAATGATTTTACCCAACCTATCGAATCGTCCTGTGTCAACTCTCTCGTACAGGTTTTTTTGTTTTTCTTTTCTTTTCTTAATCATTTTGATGATCAAGCTCTTTCATTAATTTGCTCATTGCACTTTAATCAAGATTCTTTTTAGACTTCAAAATTTTTGTTTAGGTTCAGTTTTATATTTAAATGCTTTACTGCTCATATTTTCTGAGCAGTTACCTATTTTCTTATTTTTTCTTAGATTTACATTGTCATTTGATTACTGGGGTGTTTGGATGCAAGTGAATGTTAAAATGTATTTATCTTAAGAACAATCGCAGTCCTGTTATTTTATTGCTTTAGTTGTTTCCTAACTTGCCGTTAGGATGGTGAATTGCAGTATTGGAGGGCCACAGCATGAGCAAGTTTATCATTCTACCTCATTTAACACATTGCTTTCAAGTCTTCTAGTGGTAGAAAAGGTAAAATGCAAATGCATTGGCCCTCCAGAGTGTGAAGTAAATTCCTGCAAAATGAATTATACAATATGTCTCTTTGCTGTAAAGCTCAGCCTGCGACCTGCTCTGCTGCATGTTGTTGCATCCCTTACAGTAATGGATTCACATGTGCCTTGAAACGCTTACAGGCACACAGCAAAACTGACACATTCTCCAAGATGCTTAGAAAACTGTAGCAGACAATTTCCATATAAAACTGCACAAAGTGTTTAAGATGGCTGGAGCAAAGATTGTCCCTTTTTCTGGACTTTCAGATTATTAGCATTTACTGATTTTAATAATTTTATGTAGCAATTTTATGTAGCATGTTACTGTGTTTTCCTTACATACACTTCTTCCCCTGATAAATTGTGGCTAATGAGATGCATAGGAACATTTAGTATTGTAATCTGCAAATTCATTTTATTGATCGTTATTAAATACAGCATCTAGCCATCTTTCATCAACTAAAATTTGAGTGATTTGCAGTTGCTGATTTGCCAAAGTTAGAAGAGAACCAGTGATGTGCCTTATTTTATTTATCCACAAAGGATATTGTGCCCACGTACCAATCATTTTTGAGCTGTTAAAAATAAACTCTCTTGTAAACTGATTCAATTCTGCAGTACATTTTTACTTTTCGGTCTTGCGGCCATTTTTGCTAGCTATGCATATTGTTTGCAGTGTAAATGGCTTCAAAAATGGTGTGTGTTTGTTTGTGATCACAGCCAGAGCTCTACCATGGTAAGTGTCAAAGTGCTCTAAAAGCTCCTTATCATCTCTCCATCTCTCTCTGTACACATCACCCATGTGACCCTGAAGCTCCTGAGCCAAGCACTCTTACCCCGTGGCTAATCAGAAATGTGTCACAGGTCTTTTCAATTTACACACAACAACCGTTATATATCAGACATAAGCAAAGATAGGCTAGTAATTAGTGCCTGACCAATTTGATTTAAATCAGATTATTTTTATTGGACTTTTAAAATTTCTCACAGCAGCTTTACAGAAATATAAACATTCAGAAAAAGGTTTCAAATTGAAATTTATCCCTAAGGAGTGAGGCAAAACTCCCTGAGAGGAAAAAAACTTAGAGATTTCAGTTTTGTACAGTATACACAAACTCATGCAATATATTCATGCAATATATCCAAACTTTACTATATAAATTTAGTCCACCAACCAAAGTGCAAAATAATGTGTTTGTTAATACAGATTTCTGCTCTACAATCTAAGAATAATCAAACACAATATTATTACTCTTTTTACAGGGAATGGTTAATTAGATAAAGGAAGGTCTTTGAAATCTCATCAGGATGGAGAACCGATCCAGACCTCCAAACCAGACGTCTAGTAAGAAAGAACAAATCGAATAAAGAGTTCTTCACTAACAAAAGCTATAAAATGTATGAATGAAGGCAGTAGGCACTCAATCCAAATCCACTAATTAGTGGCTTGTAAACAATATATTATATATAATTTGAAGAACATAACATGTAGACAGTAGAGACGTTTCCCTTTTGTATTCTATTCTTATTTACTTTGCAATTCTCCTCTTGTAATGAATACATATAACATATTAGTAACAATTTTAAATAAACCCTTAATGTAAAGACTCGAAACAATACGAAAATTTGAAACTGAAATCTGTCTGAATCTTCTGTTTGTACAGCATTTACTCGTGTCCTTTAATACCTCATTATCACCACATTCACCTACAGATCCATACTCATTTAACAGTTCATATAAATTGTAAAGTTGTACAGGCTTGACTAACAATAAACCGTTTAAATCTATTGCTGATACACTTGTTGGCACTGACCTGACATGTTTGGAACTTCCTGTATGCAAAGATGCCAGGCAAAGTTCTGCTGAGAAACTTCGGATCCTGCTTTCATGTGGATGTTACTTTGACACGTACCACCTACCTAAACATGTTGCAGATCAAGTTATTATGCATTATTATGATGCCTTTCAGCTGCATTATGCTGCCTGCTGAACAAACAAGACAGATCCATGGAGGCTCCACCTGACAACTTCCACAAATTAATGGATCTGCTGCCAACATATTGGTGCCTAATACCACATCACACCTTTAGTGGTCTTATGGAGTCCACAGCAGTTTTGGCAGTACAAGGGGAAACTACACAAGATGAAGCAGGTGGTTTTAATGTTATGGCTGATCAGTGCATGTACAGTATTAATTTCCTGCTTTAAATTCTCCTTATTTAGCTACGTATCTGTGGCCTGTGGTTACAGACCCTTACAGACTGATGCATAGTAAAATGAGTTCTCATGATAACAGATTTATGATTTATTCATGATACGGAACATAACTTTATCAAACAAATCTCAAAATATCTATAAAAATACACATACATCATTTATATATATGTATATATGACCTTGAGAATCCAAACCTCAGTGTTTTTTTCTCTGGCTGTAATTTATGAGGAAATGCATCTCAGTACACAACCATAACCCAATTCATCTCTCAATATAATGCAATCTTGTGAAGCTAAATGATGTAGCATTACTCAGATATGGCTATAAGGCATAACCATGGAAAAAAACAAAAATAAATCTTTGATGAAAAAAATTTGATGATAAACCTCTACCTGGATCCACTACTGGATATTCAATGCACCTTTCAATTGTTTGGCTAAAAGTTAAGGCAGTTTAACTCTCAGTGTTCAATCTCAGAGTGACTGTGTGCCCAGTCTACCCACTGACAAACAGAGCTGCTAAAATCTAATTTTTTGATTATTTTTAGGTGACCTGAAAAGCGTTGCTCAATTTCTTTTTCTACCTGCTGTTTATGGTTTTAAATAAAGGTTTACTGGCTAAACATATTCTGGCTTTGGGAAACAAACCTATTGAAAATGTGAGATAGACACAGTGGAGGAAGGCTTTTTCCCCCGCTTCTTTTCTTTTCTCCAGGAAGAGAATAAACAGCTTTAAAAAAAAAAAAAAAGAGTTATACAGCAGTGGTTGAGTTTCCCACACATAAGCAATAATAATAATAATAATAATAATAATAATAATAATAATACAATTAAAGGACTAAAGAGAAACCTATGATCCTAAGCTTTGGGATATGATCAACATCATCGAGCCAGAAGATCGTGCAGAAACAAGTACATAGAGATTTACATGGGATAACTAAATGAACGGTCATTTTAATTTAAAAATGCATTTTTGTTCTTTAAGTATCACAATAAGTTTTAATGTCTGAGTGTCACTGTTGCCTTTCCTGTGGATATTCAGCTGAAACTGTGGAGAAACAGGAAGACTGGGAGATCAGGTACACTCTGGTACAGTGAAAAACTACTTCACTACTCCCATTTACCACTTAATCAATTCTGTGATTGAGACGACATCAGTTTAAAGACTTAAGGCAAGGGAAGGCAAGCAGAAAGTCTGAAAATACAAACAAACTTGTTGAAACTTCTTGATTTGAAAAAAGAGAAAAAAAATGTCTGTATTTTTTAGATCCAGAAGGCCAAGAACGGATGCTGACCAGAAACCATACGCCTTTGTATACACAATTTATAATGCTCTGCAAAAAGATCAGAACCTGAAAAATTACACCACACTATCAATGCTAACAGTGTGGGATGAAATTCTCCAGCTGAAATGTCATTATTGCACATAACGAGATGTGATACTATAGCCCTGTTTGGTTCGGATTAAATTTACATGCGTGAGTTTTATTGTGGATGAGAGGAGGTGTAGGAAAGTTATTACAGACATCACAAAACTATCTGTAACAATCGGTATGATGTGTTTATATACACGTCTTGCATAAGTGCTTATTAACAATGTCATTTAAGTGAAAACAAGGGTGAGACATTATATAATGATTCAATATCCTGTGCTTTCTATAACACCTTTTATATCTCTCACTGTGCGTGGGATGGAGGTGAATAATGATTTAATTAAATGGGAAATTAAACAAAAAAAAAAATAGAATGCTTAATGATTTTGTAACTGAAAAAAAAAACAACAACAAAAAAACATAACTGCTACATTAAAAACCGCACATTTCATACAAAGTTGAAAGAAATAAAAGCTTCCTGTGAGCACTGTTCTGTTACTGGGTGTGTGCTACACATCCCCTCCTCCTTCTGTGGTGCATGCTGATTGGTGGTGTCCATGTTCAACAACTTGGCAGCATTTTTACTTTAACACCAAAAGTGGTATTGTTTTTTTGTTTTTTTTTTTCTTGAGAGTTAGAACTGAAGTGGAAAAAAGTGGGAACAAAACGGATTTTTTTTGTCTGGCTTCACTTTAAATGCCTTCAGATGGGTCCATTGGGTGTGGGTTCAGAAGGTGCCTCAAATCTGGGAAGGAAAAAAAAAAATGAAAAAAGTGTGAAAAGAAAAGCAGATTTCAGCCTACTGATGTTCAGACTCTGACATCAGTCATCCACTTGCAGTTATGTCTGTGTGACATTTTACCTGATCTACACAACAAATTGCTTTTATATTATTCTGTGTAAACTCGAGTGTTGTGTGTAAAACCCCCCATCAGTCCAGACACTGAGATCACGTTTTCCCTATTCTGATGTTTGATGCCTTCATTTCCAGGAACTCTGTATAATATTATAAATTGTGCTTCTACCACAGTCAATGCAACCTTTTATAGAACAAAAAAGACAGAGGATAAACCCAAACATCATCCAGGTGTGGTAAAGGCTGTACAAATGTCTCGTACCTCTTGTCTATCACAGTGGTGTTTTCTGCATCGGGTGTCTGCGACTCTGAAGGGGCTGCTGCATCTGTAATAGTGAGCTTTTCCAATTCAACAGGTGCATCACTAAAAAGTCACAATAAAACAGTTAGCATCTTTTGGTTCTTGCAGGATTTGCTTCTTTCTGTCCACTCACTCATTCTCAATTATTTAGACAGTTCATTTATAATCAGTGAATTAACTCTTCTACATCAGAATCACTACAATGGGCCAGATACACTTGCATGCACCGGGAACTAAAATGTATTAATAAGATAAACTAAGTATTAAATGGAATCCATTTTAGTTTAGTATTAGATTTGATATACTGTCTGCTAATGACATGAATTTAACATTTAACATTAACAGTGACTTTTTGCAGACTTGACATTAACATTTCACATTACACAGTGACAGATTCTTACAGCTGGGAGTGAACAGTAAAATGTTATAATGCTGACATCACACTAAATCTCATTATCAGCCTCAAGTAGCCTTTGTTATTTAACCAAGCAGTCAAACACAACACAGTTAACATCTGCGATAATGACATGGTAAACACAGATCGAGGGCGTTCTAGAATGAGCAGCTTACAATAGTGTTACTACATTACAGAGAGAATGCACATACAGTATGACTATGGTTTTATTTAAAAATCTAAAAATTATTCTTCTGTAATTTTAATTAGCCTAAATATAGACATAATTTAAGGAGATTTTTTTAATAGATATCATTTCTAAAAATATTAATCCATCATGGTTTAATCCCCTGGCAATTGTAACAAGCAGCACAGGGACCACTAGTTAAGAAACACTGACAGACAAATCATCAAATGGCATTTAAATCAAATATCTTCTCCAATCTGTACTATGATGAGTCTCACCCTAACCTGAGTGCCTGAGCTGCTGCTGCTTTTTGGTTGTCTGTTGCTTTGGATGCATCCTCAGTCATGTAATTTCCCGCATCCTCCTCGCTGCCCGAGTCTCCAGAAGAGCTGCAGCCTGAGATGCGCAGAGGAGCCTTCTGGCCTGCAAGTGTTTTATACCCACTTTTGGTTTCTATTTAATGCCTTAATTCTTTAAGACATAAAATTATTGAATACTCACCTTTCATTTCAGACTTGTTCTCAGTGTTACTGGAGCTGCTGAGACAAATACTCAATCAGTGACATCAAACGTTCTGAGATGCTGTACGTATTTTGTTTTTCTGCCGACAATAAAAAGATTTTATTGTTTAACAACCAACCTAAAACTCTATTGCAACCCATCTAAAAAGAATAAATCTCATGGAAATGTATGTACTAAATGATTAAAAATATAACTGCGCTAATTTGCCTTTTGAGAATTTATAGAGATATTTTAATATGACTGAAGTCACTGTGCATTACACAGTACACCCTACAGAACTTAAACCCAAATTCTGTAACTTTACCATTTTGTACAGCACAAATTCATTATGTGGTTGATTGTGACTCGTCAAATGTATTTAAAAAAATCATTTGAATAAAGATGGAAAATCCATGCAACACATCTGGTATGAACTGGATTTAAGAGTTAACAGCAAATTAAATACAGTTGAGAACAGGAGTTTACATCCTCTTGATCAATCTGCAAAATGTTAATAATTTAAATGAAATAAGAAGGATCTTATAAATTGCAGGTTTTATGTTTTGCCAGTTCAAAATATAACATCCCCTCAATTCACAATGCTGTTTAATTAATAAACATTGTTAATATTTTGGGATAGTCCCTTGTTTGTCCTGAGCAGTTACACTGCCTGCAGTTCTTCAGAAAATTCCTTCAGGTTATGAACATTGTATGCTTTCTGCATATTTGACCAGTTTCCAAATGATTTTGAGATCCAGATTTTCACAAGGATAACAGGACAGTTAGTTTAGTCCCATGCCTAGATTACCTGCAGAAAGGCTGAAACTCTGTGAAATGGGCCCATCCTGTACCATGATGCTCCTCGTTGGCCTGACTGGAGGCAGAGCCCCATGAAGTGTCCTTCATTTCATCTAAATCGGCTGTGGACACAGGACCTTAAACACACCTCAAAGGTCAGTCTCTACATGAGTGCCATCTGAGACATGCAACGGAGTAACTGGAACACAAGGGCATGACAGAATGTGTTTCATAATGGGCAGTTTAGTATAAAACTTACTCTCTGGAGTCTGTGGTATGGGGTATTTTGGGCTGGTTGCTGTTTGAATAGAGACCCGGTTCTTCTCTTCCTCATCTTCATCCTCTTTGGCCGACCCGCAGCCCTGCATCCCATTCCTCACAGAACCTTTTGGTGAGCTTCCTGAAGATAAAGACACACCAAACCTAACAGAGAAATAAAGAGACATTTTCCTAGCACTAGGTCAACACTTACAGGATCAAGATACACAATTCGAACACAAACCTTCTAAAAATGTCTTCCATTTTTTCTATATAGCAAAGGTTGCTTACCTAGATCGGGACTTTACTTGAGTTGCATAGCTGATCTCTTTATCCTCCCAAATATCTTCTTCTTCTTCACAGTCATCAAACTGCTGTATTCTCTCTTTACAGCAAGCCTCAAAGGCAGCAGCACTGGCCTATAATTAGGGCATTCCCAAACATGCATTATCAGTCACCAGCCACAATTCAAATTAAAAGTATATGCTTGACTTCCAGATCAAGAGACTTACACTATTATCTTCTGCATCAATTTTGAAGTTAATCTCAGCAATTCGATCAAAAGTAGCACTGCAAACAGAAATCAAGAGGGAGATGAGTCGAGTGACGTCAGAGTATCAGGGCGTGATAAGTATACGAATTTATAAAAGCACTAATATTTTTAAAAGCTTTATGATTTCGTATTGGTGGACCATTTATGATTTATATACTTAAAGACAAGCTATGTTTGCGTCATACAGGTCTTGGTTATTTCTGAACAGCACTGCTTGAAGGATTACAAGCAATTTGGGTCCCCACTTTCTGATGAACTGGATACCTGTCATGTTGATTTATAAACATTAACAGCTTCACCGGTGGTGCTCCCACCCAGCAAAACCATACAGCAGTCAACAGACACGGTTAAAAACATTTAACAAGTCAATGCATGGAAAGCTTCTTTATGAGGCATCTTTTATTGACACACAATGGAACTTTTCCTGACTGGCGGTACAGTGGATATAAAATATCTACACATTTTAAAAAACTGCAATTTTAAAAGGGTAAGACAGAATTAACAACATAAATGTCAGACTTGCTAAATCTTTAATGCAATATTGCAACAAAGAGAAGTCTTTTTAAATAAGACTTAATTTCACATGTCTAGTCTTTAAAAATTTATCCCACTCTTCTTTGTAAAAAAAAAAAAAAAAAAAGTGTAAGTTCAAATTGCGAGGGGAACCCCTGTGTACGGGGTATGTCTTTTTAAGTCATTCCATAGGATTTTGATGGGCTTTGTGATCTGACTCAGCCATTCCTGGACAAATTTCCTCTTCTGAAGCCATTTCCTGGTTGATTTGATTTTGATGTTTTGATGTGTGCTTTGGTCATTGTCATGTTGGAAATTCCTCTTCAGTTTCAGCTTTTTGACAGAGGACAGAAGTGTTTTGTGACAAAATATATTGGTATTTGGAGATATTCATTTTGCCCTCTATCTTGATAAATGCTCCTGACCCAGTTGATGAGAAGCAGCCCCAAAGCATAATGCTACCCCACCATGCTTCACTGTCGGTATGGCATTCCTTGGATGATGCTCTTTTTTGGCTCTGCATCAAACATCCCTTTTAATATTAAGGCCAAAAAGTTCAACCCTTGAACATTTTCCCCACATGGTTTGGCATGACTGAATCCTTTGGTATGTTTCAGATGGGTTTGTGTATTCAGTTTCTTTGGCAACTCTTTGTGGCAAATCAGTAGAATGCAACCCCAAACAAGAAACACTAGAGCAACAGCTGACTTTTACCTTGATGAATTGATGGCAGGTGTATGCCATTTACCTACAAGCCTAATTTTGATTAACTGTGTTTTGTTAACTGTGATTGGTTAACTGGTTATGAAAGGGTGTGCAGATTTATGTAATCAGGGTGTTGTAGGTTTTTTAATTTAAGATGTTCCTAATTATTAAATGCTTCTTTTTTCTCTGTATTTTTGTTTGTTGTTTTTGTTGTAAGATCACATTAAAGATGTAACAAGCGAGACATTTATGTTGTTATTTCTGTTTTTATATTTTACAAACCTGCAATTTCATAAAGGTGTCCTTTTTATACCCACTCTAAGTGTGTTTATCAACCTGAGTGCATACCAAAAACGTCTTCATTCGACAGTGAGAACTGCACCAAAATCATCTGTTTAGCTCTTAGAGAACTCCAGATGATTTACCAAACCAGATGTTGGACAACAGCCCAGTCTATAATCATGGATTCTGCTCACTCAGATCACCCATAAGCATTTAATCGTGTTCTAAAAAGAACTTGAAGGTGCAGCAACATTTGTTCTTAATAAGAATACTTGAGAACTTTGGAAATCTACAGCAACTTGGTACCAGCAATATTTAATACTCTTATTACCCATGTGTGTAATAGTAACAATAAAAAACAACTCTTTCCAAGTTGCACAGAACCTTGAGCATAAGTCATGATACTAAATAGCATTGTGCTGAAGTGCTGAAAGGTGATTGGCCAACTGTAGCAGTGTTTATAAAGTACATTAGTAATTAGAAATCTACTGTACATAGAGATGATCATATCAATGCAGTAAAGCAAATTTCTCTCAGACTAATGGTTCCTGAGAAAAAGGTATTACAGCTTAACTCACAGCTGTAGCTGAGCACATGGACTTAAAATCTAACACAGTTATGCTCAAATGTTTGCAGACCTTGAGAGAATTTGCCTGTACAATTATTTAAAGAAAGCATGAGTGAGACAAAACCAATTTATTTTATTAGCTCAAAATCTAGGTAAGCTAAGCCAAATTGTTAGAGTTTATTTGTACCCAGGAGACTTAGTAGAAAAATGTTTCTGTGACTTTTTGTATGATTTTCCAGATATAAGCCAAAAGGTAAAAATCTTAACTATAGCACTATTAACAGGCTAATCAGGCTCATCAATCTATTGACCAAGTTTCATGATTTTACCATCTATTGTTTACTTTGGATTATCGGTTTTAATGTAGAAAAGAAAACAGGAAGAAGAATAAAACCCTAATGAAAACAACAGAGGTACGAACACCTTGAAGAAGAAGCGGAGGAGGAGGAAGAGGAGGAGGACAGAGGCAGAGAGACAGACAGAATTCAGAACAATAATTCAGAACAGAAACTCACTTGATATTCTCATCATGTTCACTGAACTCCTCATCATTGAAGCCAAACTGATCTACAAAGTTAGCAGTCATCTGCTGAATCTGATAATCAGAGAATGCCTAGATGATAAACAGGTAATAATGAACACAGCTAGTCATGTCAGGAAGACGGCCATTTTCATGCTATTGTGGTTGACACTTGACACTGAACATGAAGCGAATTTTTGATAAACAAAATCACTGAATATACCTGTTGGATAGACAGATCATTGGGGAAAGGGCTCTCCATGTCATCATCTTCACTAGAAGAATGCAGGTTATGTGTGCTGACCTGTAACAAGGTAAAACTGAGCAGGACAATACTTAAAACTCTCAGAGAACAATATTATTACTGAATAAAAACAGGGTGGAGCAACAGGCAAACCAGGCATTAGAGGAAAATGTATTTATTATATTGTAAAACATCATTATATGATAAGATTTCTGATTTGAGAGAAATTAGTCAAGGTCCTTAAATCTATAGCTCTGCTGTAGCTCATTTGAGCTATGAGGGTTACAGCAATGGCTTGCTAATCTCTCTGGTTTGTTGAACTTCATAAACACTCTGCTTACCAAATCTACTGTGTTTCTCCTGTTTGTTTCTCTAAGAGTTTCTCCCACAAAACTCTCCCAACGCCCCCTGCAGTCCTCTGGGAGCTCTGCAAATATTCAAATTTTATTATATTCAAATATTACTCTAAAAATTATTTCAAATAATGGCCCTCTTATACACCCACAAACAAATTCTAGGCAAGAGACCCATGCTGAAAAATAAACTATATATATATATATATATATATATATATATATATATATATATATATATATATATATATATATATATATATGATTTTCACAAGAGCCTCAAAAGAACAGGAAATAGACAAGCAGAAAACCTAGAGGATAAAGATAACTACTGCAGCACACCAACCTTTGATGAGATCACTAATTTGAGACTGCACATGTCCTTTCTCCAGGGTCTGAACCACTGTATTGGCGATTCTAGTCAGATGACCCATGTTACCTCTCCTGGTCCCACCGTCAGCTCTAGATACATCAGGGACCGTAAACCAACAGCGAGAGAAAGAGCATCCACAATGTACAACAAATCCTTAATTAAAAGTGTTTTTATGGTGAAAACTGAAACAGCTCATACTGAATTCTGTCATTCTCCTCCCAGG